>NC_069074.1:40879809-41186356 GCF_025698485.1 Gossypium arboreum | reverse complement strand
CTGGGAACAACGCCGATATCGATAGCTTCGCATAAATGGCTCCAACAGAGTTAAAAGAATTGAAAGCTCAGTTGCAAGAGTTGATAGATAGAGGTTTTGCTAGATCGAGTTTCTCTCCCTGGGGTGCACCGGTGTTATTTGTGAAAAATAAAGATGGCACGATGAGAATGTGTATAGACTACCAACAGCTCAACAAAGTGACGATCAAGAATAAATACCCTTTTCCACGAATAGATGATTTTTTTTATCAGTTAAGAGCAACAGTGTTTTTGAAAATTGATTTGAGATCGGGTTATTACCAATTACGAGTTAAAGACTCAGATATACCAAAGACTACATTTAAAACATGGTACAGACACTGCGGATTTCTTGTTATGCCTTTTGGACTAACAAATGCACCTGCTATTTTTATGGACTTGATGAACTGGATTTTCAAGCCATACTTAGACCGATTCGTAGTTGTATTTACTGATGATACTTTGATTTACTCTCGTGATGAATCTGAGCATGCCGAGCATTTGAGAATCATGTTACAAACTTTGAGAGGTAAATAGTTGTTTGCAAAGTTCAGCAAATGTGAATTTTGGTTAGCAGAGGTTGGTTTTTTGGGACATAAAGTTCCAACCGCGGGTATCCAAGTTGACCCAAGCAAAATTTCTGCCATTATAGATTGGAAGCCTCAGAGAAATGTATCTGAAGTCATTAGTTTTCTGGGACTAGCAAGCTATTATAGACGATTTGTGAAAGGATTCTCGATGATTGTGACTCCAATGATACAATTGCTTCAAAAAGATGTTAAATTTGAGTGGGTCAAAAAAGTGTCAGCAGAGTGATCGATTTGAGTGGGTCAGAAAAGTGTCAGCAGAGTGATCATGATTTTCGTGTGACAGGTTTTAAATAATTATAATGAATCATTCTTGAAACTAACTATTATCACGATGCAGGCAAGTGTACCTATCAAACAGTAGTATAGTTTTAGCAAGACCGGGATTGTCGAACCCAAAGGAACTAAAAGTACTAGTAATGACTGTCTTTTTATTATCTAGCCTAAAAATAAGGGGGTTTTGTTTTAACTAACTAACTATCTAAACTAAGAATTCACAGAAAGTAAAATTGGGGGATTACTTTTAGAAAACGATTGAATTAAGACAATACCTAAGGAAAAATCCACCTAGACTTTACTTGTTATTCTGGCTCCGAATCGGACGATTTATTCATTTAACTTGTTCCGTAGAGATCCCTAAGTTATGTTATTATCCCTATTCAAGACTAATAACGTCTAATCCATAGATTGAATAATTGAGACTTTTCTCTAATTAACACTTTAGGGTTTCATTAGCTCGATCTATGGATCCCCCTATTAGGTTTCACCCTAATCTGGCAAAATCTTGTCACCCTGTCTCTAGGCGCGCAATCAACTCCGCTTAATTATGACAAATGTACTCCTAGACAAGGTTTATTCCTCCTCTGAATAAGAGTTTATCTTGAATCAGTATCCTGGGATATCAAAACAAGAATTAAGAACACATATTTAAGAACAAGTTAAATATTTATCATACAATTCAGAAAATAATAACAAGATTTGTCTTAGGTTTCATTCCCCTTAGGTATTTAGGGGATTTAGTTTATAACTAAAAAGGAAAACATCTCAGAAAAGTAATGAATACAAAACATAAAGAAAACCCAAAACTTCTGAAGGGAAATTGAAGGGAAATCTTCAGTCTTGATGATGAATCCGACTTCTGAGATGGAACAATCGGCTTTCTTCGAGTAATTCTTTCCTTCCTCCCTATGCCTCCCCTTTTCTTCCTCCTCTCGGGTGTATTTATAGGCTTTGGAATGCCTAAGAACCCTCAAAAGTGGCATTTTTTGAATTGGACTCAACTTGGGCTCAGTAGGGGCACGCCCATGTGACACGCCCGTGTATGATTAATTCAACCCGTGTTTGAGCCTGTTAGAACGGCACAGGCGTGTGTTCTACCCGTGTGAGTTGTACTTCGATTCTGCCAAATTGACACGGCCGTGTGGTCTACCCGTGTGAGGAAGTCTAGGCCGTGTTGATTTTGTACTTTGGCCCATTTTCTCCATTTTTGGCCCGTTTCTCGCTCATTTCGCTCTCTTATACTCGCCTAATTATAAAATATGAAATTAAGGCATTAGGAGCATCAAGCTCACCAATTCTAAGGAAAAATCATCCATAAAATGCTTTAAGCATGGGGTAAAAATATGTATAAATTACAGTTTATCAAATACTCCCACACTTAAGCATTTGCTTGTCCTAAAGCAAAATCCTCAAGTTCATAATCAAAATAAATTCTTCTCAACTTACAATTTCTATCGATAATATCTCAAAATAATCCACAGGTAATCATACATTAAGAATTCAATTAAAAGAACATCAAAGTCTCAAACATTCCAAGCTGAGCATTTTACCCTGAAAACATAGGTGTCTCCCCTCATCTAACTAATTACCTTTGATTCAGAATATCACAGAGTTTCACATCCTCACTAAAGATTCACTCAAATCACTCGAGGTGTTTAAGGACAATGAATGAAGCACTCAATAGTCAATAATGAAAATTCATTACCATAGGCTTGAATGAAAATCAAATCTCCACCACTATAAATTGAGTTGACACATCAATCAAAAGGTCTTTAGAGGGTTATAATGAGGCTTGGTTAGGGGGTGTGGTCACAAACTGAAAGAAAAAGGTTAGAATCGAGATCGAATTGAAAAATTGCCTAACTAGAAAAAGAGTTAATCATCACTTGCATACAGCAGAGCTTCTTCTCAGTATATGGAATTACTAATGTGTATACACAGTTTTTTTTTTTTTAATAACAAGTTAAATAACATAGACTAACTATTAAGAACAAGACATAGCTGAGCAACTATTTCAATTCAAATCTTAACAAAAATAGGGATCAAATTTAATTTAGGGGATTTCAACAATAATGGTTTAAGGGTTAATATTAAGGGTAATATAAGAAATGGTTTGTTAGGCTCAAGGGGGTTTACTAAGGGTTAATCGTGGAGGTAGGTTTTTCATGGCATGAGTGGGTTAATCCTAAGTGCTCTATCATCTTGACATATCAAATCAAATAGTGTCGTCTTGACATGCATAATCAGGCAAGTTCTAGAATAATAGTTCAATACTGACGCACTCAAAGCAATAATAAAAGTGAGCATGAAAGAATAAATAGATGCTCAAAAGGCTCAAAAATCTCACAAAAATTATGGCTTTTTTTATGTTTAAAACTTGTGAATTCCAACTCAAAGTAATACAAAAACTTTAGGGAAACAACCTACAATTTTAAATTCCTAAAGATCAACTTATCATGCTTAATTCTCTAATGTCTTAAAGTTTAAACAATCAATGCATAAATGCCTATGTTTTAATTCAATATATATTAATCAAAATCATAACTCAATCAAAATTTATCCTAAATATGATATGAGAGCTTTTCAAGAGAACAAAGCTGTCATTCAAGGATTTTTCTGATAGTGAAATGAATTCCCCCCCACACTTAAGATGTACATTGCCCTCAATGTACAAAGATAAATATAGGAATATAAAAATAAGATAAGAAGAGAAGTGAAACTTCATGAGTGATGAACGAGTTTCCTTGAACTGGAGTTTCAGAGAATAATCGGCGTGAGGGTGGAGGAAAATACTCCGACGGTGGTAGAGGTTCATTAGTCCATAAGTCCTGTGCCAAAAGAATATTATATCTAGTGGTAGCTATGGTCGTGGGCGAGCAGGACATGGCAATCGTGGAGAACTATTCCCGGTGGAGTTTTTAGTTCCTATGTGATGATGAGCTTAGGAGCTCTATATAACTGTGACCGAATCAAAAACTTTTTAGGGGGTATAAACAAGAATAATTACTCTTAATGAAATAACCGATATTGATAATAATAAAATAAAAGTCTAAAAAATAAAAATAATAAAAAATAGTGTTAATAAAAATTAAAAACATAAAATAATAAATAAATGCTTTTAAACATCTTCATCGCTAGATGGTTCGTGAGGTAGGACTGGCGATGAGATGTGGAGGTGCTGACAAATCTGTTGTAGAGTAAAGGGCGTGTGGACTGGCAGCGGCTAGGGTTAAGGTTTTTGTGTAGGGAAGACAATGAATAGTGTAGCCTATCTATAGATTTTGGGGCACACGGCCATGGAGCACGCCCGTGTTCCCCAATTTTTGCCCGTGTGACTCATGAATTTTGAATTTGGGCGTGTCTGAACAGTTAGTCCACGCCCGTGTTCCTTGGGCGTGCGGATGCACATAGTTGTGTCGTACAACCGTGCCTGGCTTCGTTTGCTTCTCCCACGCCCAGCTATGTATGCCCACGCCTGTGTTAGTTTAATAGGTTCGACCACGGTTGCTTGGCACGGGCGTGTCGCACGCCCGTGTTGATTTGACAGGTTCGGCCATGGGTTCTAGACACGGGCGTGTCGAACGCCCGTGTTGTTTTGGCAGGTTCGCCCACTGTCATTTCGTACGACCGTGGTGATTTATCGTAGCTCGTGTTGGGGAAATCTTTGCCCTATTTTCATACGACCCTAAGCACGACCGTGTGCTTGGCCGTGTCGGTGTGGAAAAATTGTATTCAAGATCTCTGTTAGTGAGTTAGGTGTTAAATACTAAAATTTAAAGAAATTAATATTGTTAGTGCTCAGGTTGCCTCCCTAGAAGCGCTTATTTATAGTCTAAGTTTGACTTACCTCTCCCTTGAATGGTCATGGTGGTTCGAGGAGTTTAAACTCCTCATTCCTACTATCATTCTCATCAAAGTAAGGTTTCAGACGGGTGTTGTTTACCTTAAAAGTGCCGAACTTGGGATGACTTACCTCGACTGTACCGAATGGGAAAATGCTAAGTACCGTAAGAGGGATTTCTTCATTCAGTGTGATAGTGACAATGTAAGGATTTGCGGCATCTAATAAGACTTTATCTTCAACCTTAAGTTGATGTGGGAAGGTGTTGAGCTCGTTCTGGCGTAGTTTTGGTTTATCATGTGTTCTCGGTTTATGCGTCTGCCATTCATCTAGTTCCTTGATTTGTAGCCTTCGATCTTCATGAATAGGTCATCTGCTACTGCTTGAGAATGACTCATGTTCTTCCTTCAGACTCATTTCCTGTAAAGTAGGTTGTACCAGATTGTCAGTTTTAGTAGAATGGTTTAGATGATTATCTTCAATTTCTGATGCGTTGCCAAAATTGCGAGCTTGAAGGGTGATTGTTTCGTCTCCCACACAGAGTGTGAGTTGCTAAAAAGGGCCGTCCTAAAATCAAAGGAGTGTTGCTGTCCTCCTCTATGTCTAGAATAATGAAGTCAACAAGAAATATGAATTTATCGATTTTAACTAGCACATCTTCAATAATACCCCTAAGAAATCTTATAGTTTTAGCTGCTAATTGAATGCTCATCCTAGTCTGTTTGGGTTTCCCAAGACCTAATTGTTTAAACATTTTATAGGGAATGACGTTAATACTAGCCCCTAAATCAGCTAATGCATTATTAACATCAAAACCACAAATTAAGCAGGGAATCGTAAAACTCCCTGGATCTTTTAGTTTGTTGGGTAGTTTATTCTGTAGAATAGCTGAGCAAATTGCGTTTAGCTCCACATGTGATGCCTCGTCCAACTTCCGTTTGTTTGCTAAAAACTCCTTTAAAAATTACATTGCGTTTGGCATCTGCGATAGGGCTTCAATAAACGGTAAGTTAATATGTAATTTTTTTAAGAGTTTAAGGAATTTACCAAATTGTTCATCTGAGCGGTCTTTCCTTGTCGCGTTGGGGTATGGCACACGAGGTTTATATTCGACATTCACTAATTTGTTTTTATTATGACCTACCTCACCTTGACCTCTGCCTACCATAGTTTCTTGTCTCGATTCTGGCTCAGGCTCAACAACTCCTCCATCATCTTGAGTATTAATTGCGTTGAGTTGTTCCCTTGGGTTGGGTTCAGTATTACTTGGCAAGCTACCTTGTGGTTGTTCGGAGATTAGTTTGGACAGCTGGCCTATCTGAGTTTCGAGCCCTTGGATCGATGCTTGTTGATTTTTAAGTGTTGTCTCGGTGTTCTGGAAACGAGTTTCTGACACCAAGATAAATATAGATAGCATCTCTTCAAGGTTGGGCCTCTTCTCTTTTTGGTAGGGTGGTTGTTGGTAGCCTGGAGGTGGTCTCTGATTTCCTTGACCTCCCCATAAGAAATTTGGGTGGTTTCTCCAACCTGCATTATAAGTGTTACTATATGGATTGCTTTGAGATCGAGGATTATTACCCATGTAATTTAACTGCTCATTATCCATGTTGTGGCCATAAGGTTGGTATTTTGAATTGCTTGATCCACTTCCACTTGCTTCGCACTGCATTACTGGTTGAACCTGTGAAGAACTAAGAAAACCATCAAATTTTTATTCAAGAGTTCTACCTGATTAGAGAGCATGGTGACCGAATCAACATTATAAACACCAGTTATTTTCGTAGGTTTTGTCCTTATGACTTGCCACTGATAGTTATTCAGTGACAACCCCTCTATAAACTCATAAACATCTTCAGGTGTTTTCTTATTGATGGTTCCACCAGCAGCAGCGTCAACCATTTCTGAGTCAAAGGATTCAGGCCATTATGGAACGTTTGAACCTGTAGCCAAAGCGGTAACCCATGGTGAGGGCACCTTCTCAGTAAGTCCTTGTATCTCTCCCATCCGTCGTAAAGAGTTTCTAAGTCCATCTGCACAAACGAAGAGATATCATTACGTAATTTGGTCGTTTTAGCTGGCGGGAAATATTTTAATAGAAATTTTTTGGTCATTTGTTCCCAAGTAGTGATTGACCCTTGTGGTAACGAGTTCAACCACTGTTTAGCTTTGTTCCTCAATGAAAAGGGAAACAACCGAAGACGTATGACATCATCAGAAACGCCATTGATTTTAAATGTATCGAATACTTCCAAAAAGTTTGCTAAGTGAGCGTTGGGATCTTCATCCTGTAAACCATCAAACTGAACAAACTATTGTATCATTTAAATTGTGTTAGGTTTCAGTTCAAAAGTATTTGCAGCTATAACAGATCTAACCATGCTTGATTTAGTTCCTGTTAAAAAAGGTTTAGCATAATCATACATAGTGCGTAGAGCAGGGTTTTGATTAACTGCAATTGCAAGAGGTAGCTGATTGTCTTGGTTTTCAGCCATCTCTTCGGTTGGGGGTTGAGTATCATCCTCTTGCTCGTTCTCTGTGTATCTTAAGCTTCGCATTATTTCTCTTTGGTTTCTGAGAACTTTGCGATCGATTTCTTCGTCAAAAAGTAGTGGTCCTGACGGGTTTCTTCTAGTCATAAATTATAAAAACCTACCAAGAGAAAGAAAACAAATAAGTTAATAAAAAAATTAATTTAATTTAATTTGCAAGAAAAATAACTGGCTAAAGTAATAAAAATTGAGCGTTCCTAATATCTCAGTTCCCTGACAACGGCGCCAACAACTTGATCATGATTTTCGTGTGATAGGTTTTAAATATTTATAATGAATCGTTCTTGAAACTAACTATTATCACGATGCAGGAAAGTGTACCTATCGAGTAGTAGTATAGTTTTAGCAAGACCGTATTGTCGAACCCAAAAGAACTAAAAGTACTAGTAATGATTGTCTTTTTATTATCTAGCCTAAAAGGGGGTTTTGTTTTAACTAACTAATTATCTAAACTAAGAATTCGCAGAAAGTAGAATTGGAGGATTACTTTTAGAAAACGATTGAATTAAGACAATACCTATGGAAAAATCCACCTAGACTTTACTTGTTATTTTGGCTCTGAATCAGACGATTTATTCATTTAACTTGTTCCGTAGAGATCTCTAAGTTATGTTATTATCCCTATTCAAGACTAATAACGTCTAATCCGTAGATTGAATAATTGAGACTTTTCTCTAATTAACACTCTAGGGTTGCATTAACTCGATCTATGGATCCCCCTATTCGGTTTCACCCTAATCCGGTAAAATCTTGTCACCCTATCTCTAGCCACGCAATCAACTCCGCTTAATTATGACAAATGTACTCTTAGACAGGGTCTATTCCTCCTCTGAATAAGAGCTTATCTTGAATTAGTATCCTGGGATATCAAAACAAGAATTCAGAACACATAATTAAGAACAAGTTAAATATTTATCATACAATTCAGAAAATAATAACAAGATTCGTCTTAGGTTTCATTCCCCTTAGGTATTTAGGGGATTTAGTTCATAACTAAAAAGGAAAACATCTCAGAAGAGTAATGAATACAAAACATAAAGAAAACTCAAAACTCCTGAAGGGAAATTGAAGGGAGATCTTCAGTCTTGATGATGAATCCGACTTCTGAGATGGAACAATCAGCTTTCTTCGAGTAATTCCTTCCTTCCTCCCTGTGCCTCCCTTTTTTTTCCTCCTCTCGAGTATCTTTATAGGCTTTGGAATGCCTAAGAACCCTCAAAAGTGGCCTTTTCTGAATTGGACTCAACTTGGGCTCGGCAAGGACATGCCTGTGTGACACGCCCTTGTGTGAAAACTTCAAGCCGTGTTTGAGCCTGTTAGAATGGAACGGACGTGTGTTCTACCCGTGTGAGTTGTGCTTCGATTCTGCCGAATTGACATAGCTGTGTGGTCTGCCCGTGTGAGGAAGTCCAGGCCTTGTTGATTTCGTACTTTGGCCCATTTTCTTCTTTTCCGGCCCATTTCTCACTCTTTTCGCTCTCCTATGCTTGCCTAAGTATAAAATATGAAATTAAGGCATTAGGAGCATCAAATTCACCAATTCTAAGGAAAAATCATCCATAAAATGTGTTAAGCATGGGGTAAAAATATGTATAAATGACGGTTTATCACAGAGCTTCGAGCAGTTGAAAGCATTATTGACAGAGGCACCAGTGTTAGTACAGCCTGAGTCAGGTAAAGAATTCGTAATTTTTAGTGATACATCGTTAATTGGCCTGGGTTGTGTTTTGATGCAGGAAGGTAAACTTGTAGCTTATGCCTCGAGACAGTTGAAGCCGCACGAAAAGAATCATCTGACGTACGATCTAGAGTTAGCCGTGATAGTGTTCGCATTGAAAATTTGGCATCATTACTTGTTTGGTGAGAAATGCCATATTTATACCGACCACAAAAGCTTGAAATATCTATTGACTCAGAAAGATTTGAATTGCGACAGTGGAGATAGTTAGAATTGCTAAAAGACTATGAATTAGTGATTGACTATCATCCGAGGAAAGCGACCATAGTTGCTGATGCTTTGAGTCGAAAGTCCTTATTTTCTTTACGTGTTTTGAACAAACAATTAGCTTTGTTTGATGACGGTTCGATAGTAGCCGAGTTAAAAGCAAGACAGTTATTTCTATAGCAGATTTGTGAGGCTAAAAAATTTAATAATGAATTGCAAGCAAAACGAGCTCAGTGTGAGTCGACTTCTGATTCAGAGTTTCGAATAGGGCCTGATGACTATTTGATGTTTCGTGATAGAATGTGTACCAAGAAATTCTGAGTTCATTCGGAAAATTCTAAACGAAGCACACAGTAGTTGTTTATCAGTACATCTGGGAAGCACGAAAATGTGTAACAATTTGAAATAGCTTTATTGGTGGCATGGCATGAAACGAGATATCTCAGAATTTGTTTCAAAATGTTTGATTTGTCAGCAAGTCAGCTGAGCATCAAGTGTCGTCAAGTTTATTATAGCCTATTATGATTCTTGAGTGGAAGAGGGATAGAGTAACAATGGATTTCGTATTGGGTTTACCCTTATCTCCAAAAATGAAAAATGCGATCTAGGTTGTTGCTGACAAATTGACGAAATCAGCTCATTTCATTCCTGTGCGTACAAATTTCTCGCTTGATAAATTAGCTAAGTTGTATATTTCTGAAATTGTGAGTTTACTTGGTGTCCCCCTATCTATTATTTTGGATAGAGATCCAAGATTTACTTCACGATTTTGGAAGAAATTTCAAGAAGCTTTGGGTTCAAAGCTGCATTTTAGCACTACATTTCACCAGTAAACAGATGGTCAATCCGAACGAGTTATTCTGATACTTGAGGATATGTTGCATTGTTGCATTCTTGAGTTTGAAGGTAGCAGGGAGAAACATCTACCACTGATTGAATTTGCTTACAATAATAGCTTCCAGTCGAGTATAAAGATGGCATTGTACGAAAATCTATACGATCATCAATGTTGAACACCGTTGTACTGGAGTAAGTTTAGTGAAAATAAGATTCACAAGGTTGATATGATCAGAGAGACTGAAAAAAAGTGAAAGTAATTCGTGATAGTTTGAGAGTAGCTTCGGATCGAAAGAAATCATACGCAGACTTGAAATGAAAAGATATTAAGTTCTAGATCGAGGATAAAGTGTTTTTGAAAGTGTCTCCATGGAAAAAGATATTGAGGTTTGGTCAAAAAGAGAAATTTAGTCTATAATTCATCAGACCGTATGAGATTACTAAGCTAGTTGGGCCAGTGGCATATCGACTATCTTTACCGTTTGAGTTAGAGAAGATACATAATGTGTTTCATGTATCGATGCTACGAAGATATCGATAAGACCCTTCGCACGTTATTTCTCCAACTGAAGTTGAGATACAGTCAGATTTATCATACAATGAAAAACCGATTTGAATTTTAGCTCGCGAGATCAAAAAGCTGAGAAATAAAAGAATCACATTAGTGAAAGTATTATGGCATTGACAAGGGGTTGAAGAAGCTACATGGGAACCCGACGATGCTATGAGAAAACAATACTAGAACGTATTCACTGGTAACATTTTCGGGGACGAAAATCCCTAAAGAGGGAGAGTTGTAACAGCCCGATTTTAGCTAAATCAGAACAGTGGTTTCAAAACCACAAGTTTGATGTAAAAAAAATATTTTAATATTATTTTCATTATTTAAAGCATGTTATTTGATGTGTGAAAATTTTGTGAGCTAATTTTATCGATTGGTAGGTTAATTTGATAAAAAGGATTAAATCGCATAAAATGCAAAAGTTGCATACTATTTGATTAAAGTGCTTAATTGCTATGATTAATTAAATTAAAAGTCCTTATGATGATATTAGACCATTGGTAGTGTTAATGGACATTAATAGACATGCATTATAAATTTTTATGTTTATTCATTAAGGGTAAATAAGTAATTATGTAATTAAGTTAATAAAAATATAACAAAACATGATTTTTGTTTATCCTTTTTTCCATTTTCAAAATTCCAAGGTGAAAAACACCATTTTTATGCATATTAGGGTTCAACACACTCCTAGCTTGATTAAGGTACGATTTTAGTTCGGTTTTTTATGATTTATATGTTTTTGTAATCGTTGCAGCTCAATCTAGCTAGCCTGTACCTTACATTTTGAAAATGTTAAAGATTTTGAGAGTTTCCATTGTTGAATCTATGTTTTCTTTGATGTTTAATGTTGAAATATGTAAGCTTGATGATAGTTTTACATGTTTTGTTAAGAGATTTTTGATGAAAATGCATAATAGGAATTAAATTGTGAAATGTACAAATTGTGTGGTTGAAATGTGAACTAAATGAAAGTTTTAGGCTACTAGGGACATATATATAATTTGGCCAAGCATGGGTTTTGTTGAATTGTGTGAATTTTGTGTATTTGTGAAATAGGGACTAAATTAATTAAATGTGAAAGTTTAGGGGCTAATGTGTAAAAATGCCCAAATGTGTATTTTTGGATTAATTGAATGAGTAGATGAATAAATAAGTTAGTTTTGAATTCATACAGATCAAGAAAGAAAGAATTCAGATTTAGATCGGGGAAAAGCAAAGTTATCAAGTAGTCGACCTGATCCGTCATTTCCGAATACGAGGTAAGTTCTTATATGATGATTGCATTATAAATGTATGTTAAAATGCTTTAATATTGCATAAATTGTTAAAAAGGGATTATGGATAAGTATGATTGTGAAAACGACTCTACGAATGCATTCGATGATAGAAACGAAAAGTGTAAAAGCCCGATTAAACCTTAAGAATAGTTTTAGATACTATTGACATGTCAGTAAGTGATACGTTGAGTTGGATTCAAGCCAAGATATAAGCACTTCAGGTGTGTATTTTACTAATTTGGCTTTAGGCCATGCATGTCAGATGATTTGACTTCGGGACATGATAATAGTTCTTCACATAAGTTACATTGATTTGGCTACGGGCCATGGTATAGGTACTTATCGTACGAGACTCCTGAGTATCTGATTTCTATTTCGAGTGGTTCAACGGGTAAACGAATGATGTGCTTGAGAAAGAGGTTAGTACAAGGGGATACAGGTATGTGCAAAACCTATTCAAGTATTAAATAGTGAAAGTTCGATGAGTTTGTATTTTATAATGTTTTGAGACATGAGAAAGGTTTGTAGTTAATGTGTATATGGTTTTTTCATGTGTAATTGGTTCATTTGCATTTATTCGATGAATTAATTATTCACATACGAGCTTACTAAGCTATGAAGCTTACTTCATGTTATTTTTCTATGTTTTATAATGAATCAAGGCTAGCTCGGATCCAGGAGTCGTAGGAAACATCATCGCACTATCAAACATCTGAGTTGGTACTTTTGAATTATACAGTGATGGTATATGGCATGTATAGGCTAGATGTGGTATTTTGGTTTTGATTATAGCCATGAGATTTGGCTTGTAAATGGTGTTAATATTAATATGTGTTTGGCTATTAGAAATGGTTGTTAATAACTTTTGTAAGATGTTTATAATGCCTTATGAGATGGTTTGTTTTGGTATATATTTGAGTAAGTGAAATGGTTGTATTTGTATAGCAAGAATTGTGCATGAATTGGGATTGATTTTGGCTGCCCTTTTGTGTATGGAAATTGTACATTTTTCCTTGTAAAGGTACATTGAAGTTGGGGTGGCAAATTGGCCTTGCAAGTGGCCTATTTTTGTCCACACGGGCGTAGACACAGACGTGTGTCTCAGCCGTGTGCGACACATGGTCATGGTATATGGCCGTATGTCCCCTGATGATGCTTAGAAATCAAGTCAGTGATTTGCACGACCTATACACACGGGTGTTTGGTCGACCGTGTCGCCAAGTCAGTATACCCTCCAGTTTTCACACAGCCTAGCACACGGGTGTGTCCTCGGCCGTGTGATACAAGTCAGTATGTATTCCCTGTTTCCACACGACCTGAGACATGGGCATGTATAGAGCTGTGTGAGGCACACGGTCTGCTCACAAGGCTTGTGGCCCCTGTATGGTTGAGATTTTTTCTAAGTTTCCAAAATTTTCATATTTATTGGTTTAGTCCCGAACCACTTCTAAAGCATGTTTAAGGCCTCGTAGGCCCTTATAACGGACAATGTGTTTTTGATTAAATGGTATTTGAATATGAATGCATAAATGTATGAGTTATGTATGTTAAGTGATGTGTATTGATCGGTAATACCTCGTAACCCTACTTCGGCGACTGATACGGGTTAGGGGTGTTACATTACTTATTATTAGTTTATTACTACATTACTTATTTAACCTTGACTATTAATGTTAAAAACACTTAACCTCTTGTCCATCTTTGTCCATTTAATATAAAAATGGTACAATTACAACATAAACCCTTCAAACATTTAATTTCATAGCTATTAAACCCTTTTAACTTATAGAACAACACTTTTACATTTTACGCAATTTAGTCCTTTTTTCTCAAATTGACCATTTAAACAATAAAATTAATTCACGAAACTTTCACACAATCACTCAATCATGCTTTAAACATTAAAATAATAATAAAATAAATATTTTAACTTCAGATTTATGGTCCCAGAACCACTGTTTTGATTTGACTAGAAAACGACTGTTACAGCTACATACCAAAAAGAGTTCCCCAGAACTCATTCATCCAAAAAGCTCACCAACAGATAATTTTTGACATTGCCACTAGCGTTATAGTTAAACTGCCAGATCATATATTGATTCGTGATAATTGCAATAAGTTTTAAATAATTTATAAATGATCGTTCTTGAAACCAACTATTATCACGATGAAGGCAAGTGTACCTATCGAACAGTAGTATAGCTTTAGCAAGACCAGATTGTCGAACCCAAAGGAACCAAGAGTACTAGTAATTACTTTCTTTTTATTATCTAGCCTAAAAATTAAGGGATTTGTTTATCTAAACTAATTAACTAAACTAAGGTTGCAGAGAAAGAAAATTGAGGAAAATACTTTTAGAAAATCCGATTGATTAAGACAATACCCAAGGAAAAATTCACCTAGACTTCACTTATTATTTGACTCTGAATCAGACGATTTATTCATTTGACTTGATCCGTAGAAATCCCTAAGTTATATTATTATCTCTCTCGATACTAATAACGTCTAACCCTAGGTTGATTAATTGAAATCTCTTTCTAATTAACGCCCTAGTGTTGCATTAACTCGATCTATGGATCCCCTTATTAGGTTTCAGCCTAATTCGAAAAAATCTTGTCACCCTATCTCTAAGTGTGCAATCAACTCCGCTTAATTATGAAAAATTTACTCTTAGACAGGGACTTTTTCTCCTCTGAATAAGCGCATTAACTTGAATCAATATCCTGGAATATTAAAACAAGAATTAAGAACACATAATTAAGAACAAGTCAAATATTTATCATATAATGCAAATAATAATAACAAGATCCGTCTTAGGTTTCATTCCCCTTAGGTATTTGGGGGTTTAGTTCATAATTATAAAAGAAAACATCTCAGAAGAATAATGAATGCAAAGCATAAAGAAAACCCAAAACTCCTGAATGGAAATTGAAGGGAGATCTTCAGTCTTGATGAATAATCCAGCTTCTGAGATAGATCAATCGGCTTTCTTCGAGTAATTCCTTGCTTCCTCTTCCATCCCCCCGTTCTAAGTGCCTCCTCAGGTGTTTAAATAGGCTTTAAAATGCCTAAGAGCCCTCAAAAGTGACCTTTTCTGAATAGGACTATACTTGGGCTCGACATTGACACGCCCATGTGCGATTGCTCCAGACCGTGGTCAAGGCTGTTAAAAAGGCATGGGCGTGTAGTCTACCCGTGTAACTCATGCTTCGATCCTGGCAAATGGACATGGCCTTGTGGCTTACCCGTGTGAGGAAGTCCAGGCCGTGTTGATTTCCCAAGTGGGTCCATTTTCTCTGTTTTCGGCCCGTTTCTTACTTTTTTTACTCTCCTATGCTTACCTAAGTATAAAATGTGAAATTAAAGGATTAGGAGCATCGAATTCACCAAATCTAAAGCATGGGATAATAATATGTATAAATTACGGTTTATCAAATACCCCCACACTTAAGCGTTTGCTTGTCCTCAAGCAAAATCCTCAACTTACATGCAAAATAAATTCTTCTCAATTTATAATCCCTATCAATAATATCTCAAAATAATCCTTAAGTAATCATACATTGAAAATTCAACTAAAAGTACATTAAAGTTTTAAACATTCCAATGTGAGCATTTTATCACGAAAACATAGGTGTCTCCCCTCATCTAAGTGATTACCTTTGATTCAAAATATCACAGAGTTTAGCACCCTCACTAAAGATTCACTCAAATCACTCGAGGTGTTTAAGGACATCAAATAAAGCACTCAACAGTCAATATGAAAAGTTATTACCATAGGTCTACATAAAAATCAAATCTCCACCACTATAAATTGACATGAAACGTCAATCAAAAGGTCTTTAGAGGGTTGTAACGTGGCTTTGATTAGGGGGTGTGGTCACAAGTTGAAAGAAAAGTTAGAATCAAGATAGAATTGAAAAATTACCTAACTAGAAAAATAACTAATCATCAATTGAATGCATATGAGCTTCTTCTCAGAATATGGAATTAAACATTTAAGCTCAAAAACAAAAATCGCTATAGATATATGTATGTATATATTTTTTTTTAAGAAAAAGTCAAATAACATAAGCTTTCTAACAAAAATAAAACATAGTTAAGCAATTTATTCAAATCAAATCTCGACAAAAATGGGGATCAAATTAATATAGGGGGTTTCAACAATAATGGGTTGTGGGTTAATATGGAGGGTGGATCAATGAATGGGTTGTTAGGCTCAAGGGGGTTCACTAAAGGTTAATTATGAAGGTAGGATTTTATGGAGTAAGTGGGTTAAACCTAAGTGCCCTTATCATTTTGACATATCAAATCAAATGGTGTGGTCTTGACATGCATAATCAAGCAAGTTCTAGAATAACGATTCAATATTGATGCACTCAAAGCAACAATAAAAGTGAGCATGAAAGAAATAGATGCTCTAAAGACTCAAGCTCTCACAAAAATTATGGCATTTTGATGTTTAAACCTGTGAATTTTAATTCAATATAATACCTAAACTTGGGGAAACAACCCTAAAGATTTTTAATTCTCAAAAATCAACTTATCATGCTTGATTCTCTAATTCCTTAAAGTTTAAACAATCGATGCATGAATGCCTATGTTTTAATTTAATACATATCAATAAAAATCATAAATTAATCAAAATTCATTCTAATTATGATATGAGAAGATCACATGAGAATAAGAAAAAATTCAGGGATTTTTCTGATAATGAAATAAATAACCCCCTCACACTTAAGATGTACATTGCCCTCAATGTACAAAGATAGATATACTGAAAAATATAGATATATAATCATAAAATAGGGAGAGAAGTGAAACTTCTTGAATGATGAATGAACTCCTTGAATTAGAGTTATGGAGAATAATCGGCCAAGGCAATGATGAGAGTGGAGGAGGATACTCCGTTGGTGGTAGAGGTTCATTAGTCCATAAGTCTTGTGCCAAAAGAATATTATATTTGGTAGTAGCTATGGTTGTGGTCGAGCAGGACATGGCAGTCGTGGAGAACCTTTTCCAGTGGAGTTTTTAGTTCCTAAGTGATGATAAGCTTTGGAGCTCTTTATAACTGTGATAAAATCAAGAACTCTTTAAGAAATATAAAGAAGCATAATTACTCGTAATGAAATAGTCGAAACTATAAATTATTCAATAAAAATTATAAAACCTAAAATTGAAATAATATTAAAGGAAAATAAAATAAAAAGTAATTAAAGAAGATAAATAAAGATAAAAGTGGAAATAAAAATAAAAAATAAAAAGTCTTTAAACATCGTCATCGTCAGATGGTTCGCGAGGTGGTGGTGGCGATAAGATGTGAAGGTGCTAACAAATCTGATGAAGAGTAGCATCAATGTGATCAAAGTGCTGAAAACACAACTGCTCAAATCGAGTAAGGCGCTCAGAGATGTCAGAGTATGAAGCCGCCGCATGAACTGGACAATAGATAGGTGGTGCCTGAGACGGTGGGTCCTCATGACGTGGAGGACATCATCAGTAATGTCCTCTGGGTCCTCCTCCTCGGTGGACTGGACAAGGCGGTACTAAGAAGGGTAGGTTCCACATCGTTTATCCATCATCCTTAAATGTAACATACTCTAGATGCCTTGTGGGGACATCTGACCAATGAGAGTGAGGGAGGATGGTTGTGCTGCTGTGTTGAGGAGCCCGAAGTGTTGTGCCAATCGGTCACATAGGGGCCAATGGAGATGACTCCTCTCCTATGCCGCTTCATCTGATGGCGGATGGTGAGGGGAATGAAATAGACAAGGTCGAAGACGTGCCCGTTCGCCATGCTCCGTAAAAAGTAGGTGTCGTGAGTGTTGACGACGCCAATGCTCTCTCACTGCCCTGTTAGAGTGTGGACTAAGATGGCGTGTAGGTATTGCAGGGATGGGACGAGGGCTGATGTCTTAGAGCAGCTAGGATAATAGGTGGCCGAGGCAGGGATGAGGTCCTTCCAGTATTTGGAGGAAGAGTAGTGGATGTGGTGATGAGGGTGTCGAGTTCGTTGTCGTCCATGAGCTCCTTCGTATATAGCCCTAGTGCAATTTCGAACTTCAGTATGCTCAACTGGCGCATTAAACCACCAAGGCAGAACTGGACTGTGCCAGGATCATTGAACTCTGTCATAATGGTTTGGAAGTAAAAAGTCGAGCAGAGTTCCAGTGTGAGCTCAAGGTCCGTCAGTTCGATGATCCCAAAGAAGAGCTCCCATGGACTAGTAGATAGAAGGGCTCTGACTGCGTCAGCCAGTTGGACTTGTTCAAGTGCGGCCCAGTCAATGCAGCAGCCTACGCCTAAGGGTCGGGCCCGTAATATCTGAAATAGTTCCTTCTGGGGTCCCAAGGGAAACTGGAGGAAAGGGTGACGGATCTCAACGGTAGGATCCGAAGATGACGTTGCTCATTTCCTTTTCTTCGAAGAGGGGACGGCGATCTTCTTGCCACGTGAGGTTGACATAGTATACCTGCAATGGCAAGATGAAATAAAAATAAAATTACTCTCCAACAATAGCATGGAAAAATATGCATGGTAAAACTAATAGAGATACTTCATAGAAGTCATGTACTAAAGAACAACTATGCTAAAAAAAAATTACCCAATCAGATATATTAAGTTATTACTATGAATAGGACTACGAGAGTAATGCTAACGGAAATATCTAGCGAATGAATGCATGTGGGTTTGATAAGTATGAAATATGGTGTGGGCAAGCATGAAATCTATGGAAACAAGAAAAATGGATGAATGTAGCAAAATGTATTGACTAACATGGCAAATTTCTTAACAAAGAGCATAAATATTCTATCATTATAACTATGATTATTTACTCAAAATAAAACAAATATCATGACATAAGTAAAAGAATGAAGAGAATAGAGGGAAAAAAGTGAACAAATGCAAGAGGGAGGAGCTTTGGGTCGTCAAAGGTGATGCTGTGGTCGACGCACGGGCGTGGCAGGTAAGGTGTTTGAAGTTGCAGCGGCTAGGGTTAGGGATTTTGGGGAAGAGGTGATGAATAGTGAGGGGTATATATATATTTTGGGGCACACCTAATTTTTTCCCGTGTGTTTCACGATTTTTTAAATTTGGGCACGTTTGACATTCAGCCCACGCCCGTGTTCCTTGGGAGTGTGGGTACACACGGCCGTGTCGCACAGCCGTGTTCTACTTCGTTCGCTTCTCCCACGTCCGTGTATGGATGTCCACGTCTGTGTTATTTTATTAGTCTTGAGCACGGTTGATGGGCACGGGCGTGTCGCACGCTCGTGGTAAATTCTCAGTTTCAACCACAGTTTATAGACACGGACGTGTCGTACACCCATGTTGGTTTGACAGACTCGCCCACGGCCACGTTGCACAGCCATGGCAACTTATCGCATCCTGTGTTAAGGAAAATTTTTTCCTTATTTTCACACGGCCATATCGCACGGTCATGTCTCCTCCCATGGTGTGAGCATAGCCTAAAGCACCCCCGTGTGCCTGACCGTGTGGATTAAAAAACATGTGTTTCAATGACTCAGTTAGTGATTAGATGTTAAAAACTAAAATTTTAAAGAAGTTAACATCATTAGTGCTCAGGTTACCTCCCGAGAAGTGCTTATTTATAGTCTAAGCTCGACTTACCTTTCTATTGCATGGTCATGGTGGTGCAAGGAGTTCACACTCCTCATCCCTGCTATCAATTTAATCAAAATAAGGTTTTAGACGAGTACTATTTACCTTAAACATACCGAATTTGGGATGAATTACCTCGACTATTCTGTATGGGAAAATGTTGAGTACCGTAAGAGGGATTGCTCCGTTAGGTTCAGAAGTGGCAATACAAGAGTCTACTGCATCTAGTAGTACTTTGTCTCCAACCTTAAGTTGATTTGGTGAGATATTGAGCTCGTCATGGTGTGGTTTTGGTTTATCGTGTGTCCTTGGTTTATGTGACTACCATTCATCTAGTTCCTCGATTTGTAGCCTTCGTTCTTCATAGATAGGTCTTTTGTCGTTACTCGAACATGGCTCAGGTGTGTTCTTTGAGCCTATTTCTTGCAAAGCAGGTTGCATCACATGGTCAGTTTTAATAGTATGATTTATACAACCACCTTCAATTTTCGATATGTTATTGGAATTATGAGCTTGAAGGGTGATTGTTTCGTCTCCCACACAAAGTGTGAGTTCACCTGTACCAATATCAATTATAGTTTTGGCAGTTGCTAAAAAGGACCTTCCTAAAATTAAAGGCACGTTACTATTCTCCTCTATGTCTAGAACAACGAAACCAACTGGGAATATAAATTTGTTAATTTTAACGAGTACGTCTTCAACAATACCCCTAGGAAATCTGATAGTTTTATCGGCCAATTGAATGCTTATCCTAGTTTGTTTGGGTTTCCCAAGACCTAGTTGTTTAAACATTTTATAAAAAGGCATGACATTAATACTAGCCCCTAAATCAGCCAAAGCATTATTAACATCTAAGCTACCAATTAAACAAGGAATCGTAAAACTCCCTGGATCTTTCAATTTGTTGGCTAGCTTATTCTGTAGTATGGCTAAGCAAACTGCATTTAACTCCATATGCGACGCCTCATCTAACTTCCGTTTATTTGCTAAAAGCTCCTTTAAAAATTTGACTGCATTCGGCATCTACAAAAAAGCTTCAATAAACTGTAAGTTAATATGTAATTTCTTTAAAAGTTTAAAGAATTTACCGAATTTTTCGTCTGAGTGGTCTTTCCTTGTCGCATTTGGGTAAGGTACACGTGGTTTGTACTCTTTACTTACCTGTTGTTGGTTATTGTGGTCCACCTTACCTTTACCTTTACTTACCACAGTTTCTTGCCTCGGTTTTGGTTCAGGTGCAACTAACCCTTCCTCATCTTGAATGGTAATTGCATCGAGCTGCTCCCTTGGGTTAGATTCAGTGTTACTTGGTAGGCTACCTTGTGGCCATTCAGATATCAATTTAGCGAGCTGGCCTATCTGAGTTTCGAGCCCTTGGATCGACGCTTATTGATTTTTAAGTGTTGTCTCGGTATTCTAAAATGAGTTTCAGACACCGAGATGAATTTTGTTAGCATCTCCTCAAGGTTTGGCTTCTTTTCTAGCTGGTACAGTGGTTGTTGAAAGCTTGGAGGGGGTGGTGGTCTCTGATTACCTTGGCCTCCCCATGAGAAATTTGGGTGGTTCTTCCATCCTACATTGTAAGTGTTACTATAAGAATTATTTTGAGATTGAGTGTTATTACCGATATAATTTAATTGCTCATTCTCCATGTTGTAGCCATAGGGTGGGTATTCTGAATTGTTCGATCCTCCTCCACTTGCTTCGCATTGCATTACTCGGTTAACCTGTGAAGAACTAAGAAAATCGTCAATTTTTCTATTCAAAAGTTCTACTTGATTAGAGAGCATGGTGACCGAATCAACGTTAAAAACGCCAGCTGCTTTCATCGGCTTTGTCCTCATGACTTGCCACTGATAACTATTCAGTGACATCACTTCTATAAATTTATAAGCATCCTCAGGTGTCTTACTATTGATAGTTCCTCCAGCAGCTGCGTCAATCACCTGTCTAGTCGAAGGATTCAGGCCATTGTGAAACATTTGAACCTATAGCCAGAGTGGTAACCCATGGTGAGGGCATCTTCTTAAAAGGTCTTTGTATTTCTCCCATGCATCATAGAGTGTTTCTAAATCCATCTACACAAAAAAAGAGATATCATTATGCAATTTGGTTGTTTTAGCCGGCAGAAAATATTTTAATAAAAAATGTTCGGTCATTTGTTCCCAAGTAGTTATTGACCCTAGTGGTAACGAGTTCAACCACTGTTTAGCTTTGTTCCTGAATGAAAAAGGGAATAACCGAAGGCAAATGGCATCATCAAAAAGCCATTGATTTTAAATGTATCACAAAGTTCCAAAAAGTTTGCCAAGTGAACGTTGGGATCCTCGTTCTACAAACCATCAAACTGAACAAATTGCTGTATCATTTGAATTTTCTTAGGTTTCAGTTCAAAATTATTTGCAGCAATAGATGTCTAACTATGCTCGACTCAGTTCCTGTTAAAGAAGGTTTAGCATAATCATACATAGTGCGCGGAGCAGGATTCTAATTAGCAGCAATTGCAGTAGGTAGCGAATTTTCCTGGTTGTCTGCTATTTCCTCGGTTGTGGTATGAATATCGTCCTCTTGCTTTTCCTCTGTGTCTCTTAGGCTTCGCCTTATTTCTCTTCGATTTCTGCGAACTATGCGATCGATCTCACAGTCAAAAAGTAATGGTCGTGACGGGTTTCTTCTAGTCATAAACTAGAAAAACCTGTCAGAAAAAAATAAAAGAAAAGTTAGAAAAGTGAAATTAAACTAAAAATAAATTGAAATAAGAGTAAAATGGCTAAAGTAATAAAAATCGAGTGTTCCTAATAACTTAGTTCCCCAACAACGGCGCCAAAAAATTGATTCGTGATATTTGCGATAAGTTTTAAATAATTTATAAATGATCGTTCTTGAAACCAACTATTATCACGATGAAGGCAAGTGTACCTATCAAACAGTAGTATAGCTTTAGCAAGACCGGATTTTCGAACCCAAAGGAACCAAGAGTACTAGTAATTACTTTCTTTTTATTATCTAGCCTAAAAATTAAGGGATTTGTTTATCTAAACTAATTAACTAAACTAAGGGTGCAGAGAAAGAAAATTAGGGAAAATATTTTTAGAAAATTCGATTGATTAAGACAATACCCAAGGAAAAATCCACCTAAACTTCACTTGTTATTTGACTCTAAATTAGACGATTTATTCATTTGACTTTATCCATAGAAATCCCTAAGTTATATTATTATCTCTCTCAAGACTAATAACGTCTAACCCTAGGTTGATTAATTGAAATCTCTTTCTAATTAACGCCCTAGTGTTACATTAACTCGATCTATGGACCCCCTTATTAGGTTTCACCCTAATTCGGAAAAATCTTGTCACCCTATCTCTAGGCGTTCAATCAACTCCGCTTAATTATGATAAATTTACCCTTAGACAGGGACTTTTCCTTCTCTGAAGAAGCGCATTAACTTGAATCAATATCTTGGAATATTAAAACAAGAATTAAGAACACATAATTAAGAACAAGTCAAATATTTATCATATAATTCAAATAATAATAACAAGATCCGTCTTAGGTTTCATTCTCCTTAGGTATTTAAGGGGTTTAGTTTATAATTATAAAAGAAAACATCTCAGAAGAATAATTAATACAAAGCATAAAGAAAACCCAAAACTCCTGAATGGAAATTGAAGGGAGAGCTTTAGTCTTGATGAATAATCTGGCTTCTGAGATGGATCAATCGGCTTTCTTCTAGTAATTCCTTACTTCCTCCTCCGTCCCCCCATTCTAAGTTCCTCCTCAAGTGTTTAAATAGGCTTTAGAATGCCTAAAAGCCCTCAAAAGTGGCCTTTTCTGAGTACGACTATACTTGGGCTCGACAAGGACACACCCGTGTGACACGCCCATGTACGATTGCTCCAGATCGTGGTCAAGGCTGTTAAATAGGCACAGGCGTGTAGTCTACGCATGTAAGTCGTGCTTCGATCCTGCCAAATGGACACGGCCGTGTGGCTTACCCGTGTGAGGAAGTCCAGGCCGTGTTGATTTCCCATGTGGGTCCATTTTCTCCGTTTTCAGCTGTTTCTTGCTCTTTTTACTCTCCTATGCTTACCTAAGTATAAAATATGAAATTAAAGGATTAGGAGCACTGAATTCACCAAATCTAAGGATAATTCATCCAAAAAATGTGTTAAGCATGGGACAATAATATGTATAAATTACGATTTATCAGATATATGTGGTCAAGCCACTACATTGCAGTCAAGCTACCAAAACAGATATGTGTGGTTAAGCCACTATAATTGCAACCAAGCTGCCAGAATAGATATATGGTTAAACCACTAGATAGTGCAGATCTTTAAACTGCCATGCAATGTGACATGACATGCATATACAGAACCAGAATGAAAAACATGTCGGACATACAGTTGTAGAATAACAGAAATAACAAGGCATGGAATTCCACGCTTTTGCAGAGCAAATGTATCACAAATTCAACAAATGCAAATTTATTTCTCCATAACGTCACATGCATAATCATATAGTAGATTCAGAAATATAAAAACTAATATAATCAGACATCATATGCTCATATACAAACATAGCAAAATAGAAACATGCCATCAGAATTATCACTATACAATTCATGCATATATATATATATATATATATATATATATATATATATCACATACCTTTTCCACATTACTTACAGTGTCATACTATTAGATATCATGTTTTCAAGTCCTATTTATACAATATGGAACCTACGGAATGGCTAAATATGCATCATAGACAAATACAAACCTAGGTGAAATTTCCAGACCATAGGCTGACATACCTATGTGGGCCACACAACCCAATTAACCCTGTAACACTCCTAACCCGTATCCTTTGCTGGACTAGGGTTACAGAGCATTACTGTTCAAACTGAACATTAACCATACATTTTAAACATCATTGAAAACATATTATAAATACATTCATTCACATAAAAATCGTCCCTTAATCTAGCCCTCGAGGCCCTAGAAACATCTTAGAAACAATTCGAGACCAAATTGAAAACATTTGGAAAGTTCAAGAAAAAGTTAGAAAATTTTGACTGCAAGAGTCACACGACCGTGTGCCTCACACGACTGAGACACATGCCCATGTCTAAGGCTATGTAACCTTTACAGTAGGGACACACGGCTATGTCCCAGCTCGTATCCTTACCCAAGTAACTCTTTAAATAAGGTCACACAGCCGTGTAACTTTCGAAACAACCCCACAAGCCTATGCACCAAGCTGTGTGTTAGGACGTGTAACAACCTGACTTGTATGCAATAAAACCTACAGGGGACACATGGCTGTGCCACACATGGCTGAGTCACACGCTAGTGTTTCAGGCCGTGTGGACATAATTTTCCCAAAATCAAGCCATTTCCAACACCAACTCATGCATCCACCTAAAGACATTTAGTGCACATTATCAAAGTGTAAAAACCTTACCAAAACATAGTATAATATCCAATTCAATGGTCCCAAATCAATAAACCAATATGCCAATCACGGCACCTCAAATCTAAACATTTAAACTTACCTAAACATGCATTTATTTATCACATTTCCATCATCACACATAATTCAACTTATAGCAAATGATACCACAAATATGACCATTACTATTCCATTGCAAAACATGCCATTTGAGCCTTTCAAAACATGAAACATGATATAGTTACAATGACAAAAACTAACAAGGCATCAAATGTACCAACATAGTTAACTTACATAACGTATACTTACCAAATCACCTTCAAACATAGTTAACTTACATAACATATACTTACCAAATCACCTTCAAACCATTTTCAAACATAATAACCTAGTTCAATTACAAACTAAAACATGTCACAAGTAACCATTTTCAAACTATCATCAACATGCCAAGTGAATCATATCAACAAGCACTTTAAAGTAATCAACATCACATAATTTGGTAAGGTATCAAGGTGTACCAAACCAACATAGCTTTCCAAAGCTTACACATACCAAAACATCATTAACACATGCACTAAAGTACCATTACAAATCATCATATACATGCCATTATAAACCGTAACCAAATTACTCGAAAACTACCAAATTGTCCACTAGATAGTGTGATAGATCTCCTATGAACTTCCAATCAATTTAGCTTCCAATAAATTGTAAAGTAAAGGAAAATATCTACGTTTGTAAATGAATGCTTAGTAAGCTCGTATAAACTTTAAAAGTAACTTATCACTTCAATACTATAATACATAGATTCAACATGATTCAACACCAATGCTCTAAACATAGTATAAGCCTATTAAACACCATTCAACTCCCAATTGAGTAGTCTCATCAACATCACATATAATTTCAATTATAACATAATAGGATTTTATAAGACATATTACAAAATTACCAACCTTTTCATAAGGTTATAAACCATTCCATTTACTACTTACCATTCCATTTCAAATGTTTAGCTTAAGCCTAAACAATATCATCAACTCATAAGTTAGTACAATTATACATGATTCAAATGAATTTATACATAACAAATAATTTACACTTGCATCCACATCATTTGGATCACATTCCTTTTCATAAGTTCATAATACATTCCATTTGAACACCTACCACTTCATTTCTTTTTCATACCTGTTGAACTATCTAGAATTACATCAGATACTTGGGAAAGCTCACACGAAGTGTTCCTTTACATATAATCATAACATTCCCTTTACATGAATGCTCACACGAGTTGTGAAATGGGCCTGCTCACATGAGCTATGAGTCAGAATTTAAGCTACACGATGCTGGTCACACTAGCTACGGAGAATCTGAAACAAATGCAAGATCTCAGCCATTGATAGGACATTCAAGACCAGCACCCAAAACATGAAATCCCTAATGACATGTCATTCGTATCCTAAGAATTCCTAAGGTTCAACAGGGATTCAATATCTATCAATTTGTCATAGCGTTGATACCTTTATAATTTGGTTCATTTACATCAAACAACATAATAAATATCCAATTTAAATGACATTTAAATTATTACAGTTCATACAAACTTACCTGACTAAATTGCTGAAATGTCAAAGTATAGGGGCTATTTGGAAATTTTCTCTCCTTCTCGATTTTCCACTAGTTCTTGATCTAAATTAATAATTTCATTCAATTCATTAATTTAGGTAGAAAAACCAATTTATTTTATTAAATTAAGTCTTTTTTAAAATTTTACAAAATTACCTACAACATTTTACTTTTCTTTAATTTAGTCCCCGTGCCGAAAACATGCAATTTAACCATTTTTATTCAATTTCAAGCTTAGCCGAATTAGTTGGAACCCTATTATAGCACATATTTGATTTGGAACCCTATTATAGCACATATTTGTTGTTATTTCACATCAAGTCCTGTTCTTTTACTAATTTCACATTTTAGTCTTGCAATATTAAAATTACCAAAAATTACTTTACAAATTAGTCCTATCTAGCAACCAAGATTAAGATTCTACCATAAACTTTCAAGAACATTTCAATTTCATCAATGACACTTTCCATAACATTTGATAGTTTAACAAATTGACCCCCGGGTTAGCTAGATTAGGCTACAACGATCTCAAAAACATAAAATTTATTAAAAACGAAATTAAATTTAGACACCATGCAAGGCTTTCAAGTTGGCCGAAACTTGAAACAAATAGGAATGGCTTTCTTCTCTATAATTTCAATGGAATAAAGAACTAGAAAAGATGATAGAAAGCTTTGTTTTATTTAATTGAATTTAATTTATCAAATTAGGATTTTAACCTTGGTTAATAATTAAACAAAACATCCATGTTGATATTTTTCCATTAATTCCTTAAATGTTTTATTTACCATTTACGTCCATTTAATTTCATTTCCATAGTCATTTAACCCTTTTAAATAATAGAACTCAACTTTTACACTTTTTACAATTTAGTCCTTTTCATTTAATTAAGCATGCAAACCTCAAAATTTCTTAACAAAATTTTTATACGACCTTAATAACAGTCCATAAATATTTAATAAAATACTTTCGGCTCAATTTATAGAAATGAGGTCCTGATACCTCAATTTCTAGAACCACATGACTTTAGGGTAATACCATTTAAACATAATTAATCATTCATATAACATAAATTATTATACCAAAAACTTTTTTAATATCATATTTGACATGTAAATATTAAATAATAATATTTATGAACTTACTCATCGAATTTGTGGCCCCGAAACCACTGTTTCTGACACCGCTAAAAAACGGGCTGTTATAACTCTCCCCCTTACGAAAATTTCGTCCTCAAAATTTCTTACCTGATAACAGCTAGTTTGTTCAAATTTTCTTTCTCAATCAGAACTCATATCAAAAGTTGATACTATACCTTGACTTATAGACATAATAGACATTTCAAAATTAACTCTATAATTTCCTGTTATAATCCTGTGTACCAGTAGCCTTGTCTCAAAATGTTATATACTTTTTTCGTTGTCTGATGTAAATCAAATAGACTATGAAATCCCTTAATTATTCAATGCACATATTCAATTGTTTTTCCCTGTATCTCAAAATTCTCTAAAGAATTAACGGTTCTACCATCGACTTTATAATATTCAACCTATCCTAATTCAAGATCGTCTGAATGAAACGTTACTGTAAACAACAAATTCTTCTCTGGTTGAGAGTGAAGTAGGTACCTGACTTAACTGAATAACTTTGATGCTTTCCTGTCATATATTTAGCATTAGTAGTACAACTATCAGAAATTCCCTGCAATCATCTATCAAAACATAACCGAAAAACTCAGATTATTAGATTCCAAATACATTAGATAATTCATAACGTTTAGCTAAAGTTCATAATCTTCATAAAAGACTCTAATTGATGTTTTTGATACATCTGTATCTATAACTTTCAACTGATAAACGTTCCATTTCGTGAAAAGCTTCAAGCAGTATGATTTACATACAAATGTGATAGCTGCTCTATCGAGATGATTTTAACCCATAATAATATTTCTCGATTATCACTGATCTGACTGATATATCCCTGTATTATATCTTTTAGAATAAAAACTTTCGATTCTGACTATTCGTCTATTTTCCCATGAATTCGCAAAATTTATTCTGGAATCTAGAGATGAACTCCAATACATACTACTCAACTAACTTTTCAAGTGAATAATCTGTTCTAACTAAATCAAATGAGTCAATCTTATCAACCTGATAGTAACAATTCAAATCATTTCTTTTTTGTTGTCGTTAAGATAATTCGGATATATAGTCTACCGTAATTCTCTCAGAATACCATTCAAGGTTCATCACCAACTCTAATAACTCATACGAAATATGACATCTATTTTTTACTTGTTAACATAATTCGAGATTACCTGAGTAATGAAAAATAATAGGTAAGGTTAAGCTCGACCTTTCACCATCCATACTTTTGTCGTTATCTATTCCCTTCATGAAAGTTAAAAATGGTATACATAATAAAACTATTTCAATTATTAACATCGAAGCTTTGAACCATACCAAAGTCATAATATCAGATGAATTAGAAGGATTATTTTGTCCTTCCTCTAAAAACCTTCTTTCAGACTATGCACAGTACTCTAATAAGATTGACGCTACAACCGTATAGCTAAAGCAATGACTCAAGTACCAACGATGCACCCCGAAACAAATAAGAAAACCCAATTTAATTCCAACAACAATGAGTGCAACAACATGACATCTATAAATCTGAGATCTGTATCAACATGCTCCCATGATCCAGCTTAAAATTATAACCGTAACAGATATAAGAATCACAAGTCAATATATTCTTTGTAGATAGACCATATATGATAAGATAGATAATAAGAACAATAAGAAAGCTAATATAAAAAAATCCAAGATGTAAAGTTCTACTAAACTTTCAAGAATACAACCCATATTGATTGATAAAGAGATCAATGATTCTCTAAAGAAAATGCAGAAGAAGAATATCACTCATACGCACTAGAACCAGCTGTGGCATAAACAACATAAATTTCATATACATAAAGCAAAGTAACAACCAGTAGAAGTAGAAAAATAATGACACTTGAATTTTTCCATAGAGTCCTCTATCAAAACATAATTGAATAGAATGCCAAAAATAGGGCAATGCTGATCATTAATCAGTCAGACTGACAATACCTTTATTTACCATCATGACTATCCAACGTCCCCCACACAATAAGAATCACATCTAATGATAAACAATTGCATATATCTCTAAGGATTGAAGAACATATAGAATACCCAGAGGAGATCGTTGTAAGATACTCGACCATAACAGCTGCATTCAGATATATTTATAGTTTGAACACTATCCCACTGACTACTAAAGTCATCGATGATCCCACATTATCTCATTCCACTAAAGAAATAGTTTAGAAGAAATCCTGGCTAACCTGTTCTTTAGATACCTCAGCAGTTAATTATCAATGAATAATTTCTTCTTTTAACAGTAACGTTGCAAATCCAAATAGTCTTCAGAAAATTCTTCTATCTCATCTAGAACTCTTAGCATTTACTAAACAACTCTCGGTTCTAACCATAATATTACTCAATTAACCACTAAGCTCTTTGATTCCCTTTAGCAGACTTAAACAACATAAATCTTGTGTAAATTCCGTTGTATAAAACTTTGAGTGTGAGAAGGGTGGAAGTCGTAAAGCCATAAAAATTAACTATCATCTAACACATATCAAACATAAACGTTCATTATCAATATAACATTATGAACCTCTACTCTAAACTTTATGAGTTCCTCCTCATCATTAGCAAGTTTTTAATCAAATACTTAAGTATCGCTTTAAGCGTCATTGGAATTAGCTTGGTTGGAAGACATCTTTGCCTATATGTAAAACAGATCCCGTCAGAGTCGGGATACATCATGCTATCGCAAGTTATATAATGATATGTATTTCTAGACTCATACATGCTACATTCAGCCCAAAAACCAACTAAATTGTAGCTCTGATACCATTAAATATAACACCCATATCCTGTATCCGTCGCCAGGCTAGGGTTACAGGGCATTACCGTACAAACGGAACATTAAATATACATTTCAAGTATCATTGAAAACATATTAAAAATACATACATTCACATACATATCATCCCTTAATCGAGCCTTCGAGTCCCTCAAAACATCTTAGAAACAATTCGGGACCAAATTGAAAATAATTGGAAAGTTCAAGAAAAAGTTAGAAAAATTTAACTGCATAGGTCACACGGTCGTATGCCTCACACGAATGAGACACAAGCTCGTGTCGTAGGCCATGTAACCTTCGAACTAGGGAAACATAGCCATGTCCCAGCCCGCGTCCTTACCTGAGTAACTCTCTAAATAGGGTCACAAGGCTATGTGCCAGGCCGTGTAACTCTCGAAATAGCCCCACACGCCTATATGCCAAGCCGTGTGTTAGGCCGTGTAACTGCCTAACTTGTATGCAATAAAACCTACAAGGGACACACAGTCGTGTCGTCAGGTCGTGTGTCACACACGGCTGAGTCACACGCTCGTGTCTCAGGCCGTGTAGACATGAATTTTCCCAAAATCAAGTCATTTCCAACACCAGCTCACGCATCCACCTAAAGACCTTTAGTGCACATTATCAAAGCATCAAAAACTTACTAGAACATACATATAATGACCAATTTAGTGGTCCCAAATCAATCAACCAATATGCCAATCAAGGCACCTCAAATGTAAATATTTAAACTTAGCTAAACATGCATTTATTTGATCATATTTCCATCATAAAACAAAATTCAACTTTTAGCAAATCATACCACAAATATGACCATTACTATTCCATTGTAAAACATGCCATTTGAGCCTTTTAAAACATGAAACATGATATAGTCATAATGACACAAACTAACAAGGCATCAAATGTACCAACATAGTTAGCTTACATAACGTATACTTACCAAATCACCTTCAAACCATTTTCAAACATAATAACCTAGTTCAATTACGAACTAAAACATGTCACAAGTAACCATTTTCAAACTATCATCAACATGCCAAGTGAATCATATCAATAAGAAATTTAAAGTAATCAACATCACATAATTTGGTAAAGTATCAAGGTGTACCAAACCAATATAGCTTTCCAAAGCTTATACATACCAAAACATCATTAACACATACACTAAAGTACCATTACAAATCATCCTATACATACCATTATAAACCCTAACCAAATTACTCAAAAACTACTGAATTGTCCAATGGATAATGTGATAGATCTCCAGCAAACTTCCAATCAATCGAGCTTCCGATAAATTATAAAGTAAAGGAAAATAACTACGTTAGCAATGAATGCTTAGTAAGCTCGTATAAACTTTAAATGTAACTTATCACTTTAATACTATAATACATAAATTCAACATGATTCAACACCAATGCTCTAAACTTAGTATATGTGACATCCCTAATTTGACCCTAGTCAGAAAGTGGTTTCGGGACCACAAAACCGAGACATAAAAATAATTTAATATTTATTTTGATGCCTTTAATATGTGTTAATTCATGTGTGACATTTTTTATGTTTTAACTTAGAGTTATAAATGTGAATTTCACTAAAAAGGGCTTAGTAGTAAACTTTGAAAGTATGATGGGGAAATGTGTGATGACTAGTTGATTCATGCATGCAAAATAGTGGAGTTGCATGTCAAATTTCCCCTTTTAATGTTAGTGGAAGGTAATGATGACTTTGTTTTGGCATTTTGTGCTTTGTATGTTAGTAAATAATGTTAATAATATATTTGTTTATATTAAAGAAAATGGTTTCATAAAATAGAAATAATAAAAGTTAATAAAATAAATGAATAAAATATGTTTGAGGTGAAAATAACAAGGCCATTTCTTCTTCTTCTTGCCGTGAGTTGAGAAAGAAAATAGAAACCTTTGAGCTTAGGGCATTCGGCAAAAGAAGGCTTCAAATAAGGTAAGGTTCATGTTATTTTCTTTGAAAATTTGTGAATTTTGGTTGGTTTTGAAGCTTGCAACTAGACCCATGTGAAAATTTTTGTGTTTATGAAGCATGTAGGAATCGGTCATGAGCTTAATGGGGTATATTTTGTATGTTTGATGATTTTGGGAGGATAATTGATTCTAGTTGAGTATGAACAAACTAAATGTGCTTGATGGCTCAAATGAGCTTGGAAAGTTGGCCAATGTTGTTTAAGTTCATGAATTAGGGCATAATTTCTTTCGGCAAACTAGGATAAATTGTAAAAAAAAAAAAATTCTTAGCATTAATAGCATTTGCTTAATTGGTGAATTGAACTTTGAATGGATAGGGTGAGCCCTTGTGACTATGTTGATTGTGAAAATCGGCAATGTGGGGGCTTATACAAAAATTAATGTGTATTGATAATAGTTGAATTAGCACCTAAGTGATAAATTGATTATGTAATTGGGTTGATTGTTGCATTCGACCATGAATTTAACTTGTTATTTGAATTGGTAGATAAATGCCGCATATTAAGTTGAGTAATTAAATTTAGTTTTAGCTTGATTTTGAATGAATATAAATTGAGATGTTCTTTATGTGTTATCCGAATTAGTTGTTGAATAAGATATTGGGCTACACTTAGTGAAAGTGTTGAATGGATATGATAATGTGAAGTGCAAAAAGGGTATGTGAGAGAGTGAATTATGTATTTGTGCTTTCTTCAAATGAGGAAAATCTTATATTCATATACATATGTTTCGGCTATAGGTGTGTTTGAAAAGTAGGTTCTTAAGTATTTGAGTTTGATTCCTTTGTAAGTTTTAAGTACTTAAATGGAATGAATATGAATTATGTATATGTATGCCTTATGTATGTACCATGTACACATAAGGACATTTGGCAATATGATTAAATTCTTGCATAAGAAAGAATGATAAATTAAGTGACTCTTTGCTTGTGAATGTGAATTAGATATAGATTAAATAAGCATGAAATCGAGTCATGGCATGTTTTATTAATTAATACATATTGAAAATGATATGTGATTGCCAAATGTGATTGTCAAGTGAATAATATTAGTTAAGTACCTAAGCCAATCTATTGTTTCACTTAAGCTTAAGAGCAAAGAGGATCAAAGTCGGATAAAGGAAAAGAGAAAGTAAACGAATAGCCGTGGATATCTAGTCGTCGACCACTTCCGAGGTAAGTTTTAAGTGATTAAACGTTGAGTAAATTCAATCATAATAGAACATATTGAGTTGATTTAATAAGATATGATGTGCCATGATATGTTCTAAGCTCAAATGGTAAGTTCTTAAGTGTTTGAGCTTGGAAATTTAAGTGTAATTTGAAATAATCTGCTTAGGACAGCAGCAGTAACATGACTTTAGAAAATCACCATAAATTTATGGACTTGAATTAGAGCCTGAATAAAACATGAAATTAAAGCTTAATGAGTCTAGTTTCTTATAAAAGAAACCGTGTAAGCAAAGGAATTTCCGATAATGAGATATTTAAAGTTGTGTGAGACAGTGCAGAATGACACTGTAATCCTCTGTTCTGTTTTTAGAAAATCATTATAAATTGTACAAAAAATTTTAAAATACAAAATTTATATGCTAGATGCCTTAGTGAGTCTAGTTTCAAATGAAATAAACTAGAACATATTTTGAATTTTGTACAATGAGAAATTTGATTCGTAGTGAAGAGTGGTCAGAATAGTCAAACAGTGAAATAGGGGAAACTTTAAGAAAAATATGGTATTGATTGGCCAAACCAAAAATTCTTAAAATTTGTTGGATAAAATATGTATGAGTCTATTTTCAGGTAAAATTAACGGCACTTCATTTGGAGTTTCGTAGCTCCATTTACGAATAATTTAATGACTGTTGCTCAGGAAAAACAGCTTGTGCTGAATTTGTGATTATGTTGTAAACCTTAATAAAACTATTTGAGTTGCTTATAAGCTATCGATTAAATATTGGTAATCAAAGTACCAAATCCGTATTAAAGTGAAGCTATAAGCCGTAAATGACTAGTATACCTAGTCAATTTTGTTATGATGAAATTGATGTACAAGATATGTATATGTGATAAGGCCGAATGGCCAATGTGATGAATGTGAAAGTGTATATATGTGACAAGGCCTAATGGCCAATGTGATGAATGTGAAAGTGTATATATGTGATAAGGCCGAATGGCCAATGTGGTGAATGTGAAAGTGTATATATGTGACAAGGCCTAATGGCCGATGTGATGAATGTGAAAGTGTATATATGTGATAAGGCCGAATGGCCAATGTGATGAATGTGAAAGTGTATATATGAGATAAGACCTAATGGCCGATGTGATGGATGTGAAGGTGTATATATGTGATAAGGCCGAATGGCCAATGTGATGGATGTGAAAGTGTATAAATGTGATAAGTCCCGAAGGGCATTTATGCCGATTATATCCGGTTAAGATACCGCAGCTTTATGCGGAATATTATTCTGAATTAATGTCCGTATGCTTCGTGCTCGTACTATATCCGAGTTTTGAAGACCCGAAGATTCAAGTAAGACTTTGATATTAAGTATCCGCAGTAAGTTACCATCAAATAAGTATTACGTATTTAAAGATGTTCAGGTACGTATTACTTACTCGTCGGTGGATTGATTTCAAAGTGAATTATTAGTATCAAAAAGGTATGTAAATGTGATCAATATTATAACTTCAAATATGAGAATGATCTAATTGGTAATGGTATGCTTGTATAATGAAGTATGGGATGAAATATTCTTATGTATTAGTGCATATTCTGCCCAAAGGCCTTCGATTTGAATACGGGTTGGGTTCAACTAGATGTGCCAAGACAAGGTAAGGATTATATTCGTAAACTTACGATATGTAATAAGGAATATGTTTGGTTCTTTAGGTGCCTCAGAAATTTAGTACTTGTCATGTTGAAATACTTGAAAATATGGATGCGATTATGAACAAGTGGAAAGGATTATTGAAAGTTGTAAATTGGTGAAGAATGTGCTTACTATGTGAATCCATCTTCATTGATGAAGAATATGCTTTGGAAATATTCACCATCTAGATCACTATTGTACGAAAGTATATATATGTGAGAGTTAAGTGATGCGTTTATTGATATTATAGTTCGAGATGAAGCTCTAGATTAACTTCATCGAACAGTTGAAATGAATGACCAAAGATATTGAATGAAAACACTTTGCGACTTAAAGCTCAGGGCTAAAGAAAGGCGAATTAAATTATGTGAAATTTTGGTTAGGTATATTTGGGTCAAATGAGATTTTATCTAGATTAAGTATATGTGAAAACGTCATTGATTCAACAAAATTATCGCTTTGCTTAAAACTTACTAAGCTTACTAAAGCTTACTCGCTCGCTCATGTTTTTGGTCCAGAGGTTGTGGATTCGACTACTAGCTCTGGGATCGTCAAGACTTTATCACACTATCTACCATTACGGTAGCCATGAGATTGGATTATCTTATGGCATGTATAGAATAGACTAGTAGCGAAAGAATAATTTGGTTATTGTATATAAGCCATGCGAAAATGACATCTTTTGAATGTTTACTTATAGAAGTTTACATTTTATCCCCGGTCGTGTTTAGTGTTTATCCAAATGAATGATCTTAAAAAAAAGTTTTACCGCTCGTCATGAGTTACAAGTCCAGTAATGCCCCTTACTTATTCCGGCGATGGTTACGGGATAGGGGTGTTACAGTATAAGCCTATTGAACACCATCCAACTCCCAATTGAGTAGATTCATCAACATCACATATAATTTCAATTATAACATAATAGGATTTTATAAGACATATTACATAATTACCAACATTTTCATAAGATTATGAATCATTCCATTTACTTACTTACCATTCCATTTCAAATGTTTAGCTTAAGCCTAAACAATATCATCAACTCACAAGTTAGTACATTTATGCATTATTCAAATGAATTGATCCATAACAAGTAATTTATACTTGCATCCACATCATTTGGATTACATTCCTTTTCATAAGTTCAAAATACATTCCATTTGAACACCTACCACTTCATTTCCTTTTCATACCCGTTGAACTATCTAGAATAACATCGGATACTTAGGAAAGCTTACACGAAGTGTGCAATTTACATATAACCGTAACATTTCCTTTACATGAATGCTCACACGAGTTGTGAAATGGGCCTGATCACACGAGCTATGGGTCGAAATGTAAGCTACATGATGCTACTCACACAAGCTATGGAGAATCCGCAACAAATGCAGGACGTCGGCCATTGATAGGACATTCAAGACCAGCACCCAAAACATGAAATCCTTAATGACATGTCATTCGTTTCCTAAGAATTCCTAATGTTCAATCGGGATTCAATATCTGTCAATTTGTCATAGCGTTGATACATTTATATTTTGGTTCATTTGCATCAAACAACATAATAAAATATCCAATTTAAACAACATTTAAATTATTACAATTCTTACGAATTTACTTGACTAAATTTCTGAAATGTCAAAGTAAAAGGGATATTTGGAAATTTTCTCTCCTTGATTTTCCACTCTTCTTGATCTAAATTAATTATTTCATTCAATTTATTAATTCAGAAATGGGTTGTTACAAACCTAGACTATGTGCACAAGGTCGTGTGACTTCGACAGTGAGTTTTTTGGCTTACTGTCATTCGCTATTTTTACGAGATCGAGACACACACCTGAACATTTCTGATAAATGACAATCCGAAACACTTCCAAACCTTAAAACCAGTATTTAGAATGGACTAATTAGCAATGATATATGAAACTCAATCACTAATTCGATCGCCAACACAAGCATTCAATCTTAATCATAAAGAACCAGCCCCTACAGGGCATTTGATTACTTACCCAAAGAATAAACAGTCCTTAAATCCTCAATTTGCCAGAGATACACCGTCTCCTAAACCTCGCCTAATCAAAAACAACAGTTTTATGATCAGTACACAATTTATCGCCCATCCCACACATTTATCAACCCCCCTTGAGAAACTAAAATCAAAATGAAAATAATAAAACAATTGTCCCCTGAGAAAAGAAAACATGGCACTTACGAAGTGATGTACCCATGACCCTAAAAACACCCAATTTTCTCTTGGCTAGAACCGGACAAGTAAGAACAACAACACGGGTCCAACGTAGTAACAAAGTAGAAGATAAAAGAAGTAGCAACAGAAGAATCCAAATGGATTAATTCGCAAATCACAAAAATACACGTGACAAAGATGGAAAAGCAAAAGAATTAACAGAAAGAAAAATTCCCAGGAATAAACTAACGTGAAGGAAAAAGTGGAGAAAGTAGGAAAAATGGGGAAAGTGAAAAGAAACGTCAAAAATCTAAGAGAATATTTAGGAGTTGAATTTTAAAATAAAAAAAAAATATCCTAACCTATCAAAATTCTAGAATTGACCACATAGCGACACAGACAAAGAATAGCAAAATATTTTCTCTTTATACACACAAGGACTTGAACACATGACCAAAAGGTAAATTAAAGCCTTACCACTAAACCAACAGACTCATTCTGTCATCATTTGAGCGAAAATAATATATAAGCTAGAAGTCCAAGGATAGGGTTAGGACAAAAATAATAAAAATTTAAGGAAAAATATTCAAACCCAGAACCTCACACACACAAGCACAACACATATCCATTGAACCAAATTACCTCACTTGATATGATTTTCACAATCTTAACTAAAAATCAGGATGTGATCACTCTTGGTTTCATTAACCTAATTTCTACTAACCTAATTTTTTTTGGGATGTGACAAATTCAATATGAAAATAAATGTACATATTCATTTCTTTAAATGTATACAATTGAATCAAAATCAAGGTTTTATGTATATATATGAACCACAATTCAAGTTTCATGTGTATAATTGCACTAAATCAATGTTTATGTATCAAATTGCACATTGAAATAAAGTTAATGTATAAAATTGTTATTTATCCCTAAGGAAAAAAAAAGAATATTTGAAGTATATAATGAGTCAATAAGATTTATTAGTTTTGGTTGTAGTTTAAAGAAAGAAAATGGGAGGAACGGGAAAATAGGAAAAATATTAGAATATGAATTATAAATTAGTTCAATATTTTTATAATTTTTATCAAAATATTAATTTAACTTATAATAAAAATTATTAATTACTTTTATTATTTATGAGAAAGAAAATAATGAAAGAATAATGAAAAGGAAAAAGAAAAAGATAAGGAAATATGAACAGACAAATGTGGCAGTGAGATTGTGATACATGTCACCAATTGACATTTATCAGAAAAATTGAGTAAATGTTTGATGTAATGACTTGATTGGAACAATGCTAATAATTTGAATAAGACCAATTTAGAATTTGAATTATACTTTGAAGATATTCAATGCAATTAACTCTTTATTCTAAAGCTAATAGTTTTGATTTCATTCATGGGTAGAGATAGAAACCGTGAGATGTTGAATGTGAGTACTTCATTGGATGTGGCAATTACTAGTGAAGATGATAAAGATAAAAGAGGCAATTAATGGAGTTAATGATAGGGAAGACGATGGCGTGTTTGACCCAAAGCATTGTCGGGTTGAGGATCCATATAGAGTGCAGATATTGTTGTTATGTCATTGGACTTAGTGACTTAGCTACATCACCCTGGCCACCATGGAAATTAAGGCATATGAAAAATGTTTCATAGGAAACCCTTTTCTATTAAACTTAACTGTGTTTATTAGACAGGAAGGGAGTTAGTTGGGAGGACTAGGAAGGCTTACACCACTTGATGGTGACTAGGGATGGATCAACAACATCCAGCATGACATTGGAACTCATGTTACGCCATTCATCATGTTTTCCCATACTATCACTTGATTGAAGCCGTGAGTCTGTAGATATGTTGCTTTCAGCGTCTGGAACCACTCACCGAGCTTGTGCATGTTGTAGGGTGGAAGATGATCATCAAGCAAAGGTGTAAATATGGAAAGAAAAGCGAATGTTCCATTCACCAGTTTTGTCACTTTCAACTTTCTTTTTACTTGGTTGTTGATGATAATAATAATAATAAAAGATCATGGACTAGAAACCATCCAACTCTTTCAGGGTGGGGTACAAATTCGCAAGTCGAGCCAAATTTGACAAGATATTTGAACATTCACCATACTCCAATTCTTCTGCAAATTAACTTTGGTTATACATAAGCAATCAAACCAAGCAAATACTAAAAGTCTTTTTTTTTTCTTTTGTGGTGAATAATAGACATATCACACTAACACCTCACTACAGATTTGATTATACATGGTAGAATACACGACCTAAGATGGAAGACGAGAAGATGCCCCCAAATTTTATGGGATTATGAAGCTGAACATACTTCACAGGATGCTAAATCCTCATACAACACCTTCCCTAAACTACCAGATTAGGCTTTTGAAAAAGAAAGTTCTTAATTGAGAACAACTTTGGGGGGAACACAAACTCCTAGTCCTAGTGTTTGCTCCTCAGAAGTAAGAGCATCGTAGGGAACAAGTTTCACGACGGTGTGAGCATTGAACTTGTACTTTTTCTTAACTTCTGCGAATCCCTTGCTAAGAACTTGTTCCACCCAATCCCTCACCACCCTTTTCTCATCAGATACATATGCAACTGCTACTAGTTGTTCCATAGCTTTCGACTCTATCTCTAGCAAACACCCTGCACCTGTAGACTTGCAGAAACTCTGGTTAATGTCGTCCCATAGTTCTTCTGCAAGTGCATCAAAATCAAATGGCTTGAATACCACATTTTTTACAGATTGACCAAAGAAATCTTGCAACCAATGCATGGGACTCTCATCAACCCAGTCATTGTCAACAGTTGCATCATCAGTGTCCTGCACTTCACTTTCTTCAGCCGGAATGTTCAAATCTAGATTCAAAGATGATGTTCGGTTAGCCCGTTTGGTAATTTCCATCATCTCATGCTGCTCCAGAGTTTCATGAGAGCCAATCAGCTTTCTTTTATTCAAAAAACCCTGCTTAGAGATGCTTTTTCTAGTTGTAACAGGTAACTTCAAGTCTTGGCCAATTATGTTGTCGTCATGCTTGATCACAATCTGCAGTGGCCATCCCTTGGCTCCCAATATTTTATCCTCAGATGTGTGTTGTTTATGACAAACAACTTGAGTTTCCTTAGCTAATGTCGAGGTTGTCACGAATATCGCATTGCTGGTGCTGACTTCTCTTCCATGTGAGTCTGAGAACTTGCCAATTCGGATAGCTTGGCACAAGCAGCTCTGAACCTGAATATCAGCTTTATCCACATTTTCAAGGAAGACAACTGACAAGGGCTTTTTGCTTAACTCCTCAGCAATACAGTCAACCACAGTCTTTCCTCTGAACCTTAAATCATAATTCACTTCCTGGGAATTGAAGAGCAACTGTGTATGCATCAACCCCCCATCTTGGCAACTTAGATCCATGCCAATGAAATTTTCTCTGCTTCCATATACTACGTCTGCAAGTGCAAGAGCAATTTTCCTTTTACCACACCTATCGGGTCCACAGAAATTCAACCATATATCACCTCTTTGACTGGCTCCATGACATTTTTCAGTTCGTGCACGCCCGTTGGCCACTGTTTGGCAAATAACACTTGCAGCTTCATGTTGCCATCCAACCCTTTCGGTGACAGCTGTAAAAAGCTTCTTGAAATCGCTTGGATTAAGCTTTCCACAAAAGTCGGGAGAGAAAGTGGAAGAGGACTGAGAAGGATGGCCAGAGATGTCTCCATTTTTAGCATCAACATTTGCAGGAAGGCAACCTGGGAAGTCCGCCGCAAGCCCTGCATGGTTCTGATTTGAAGGTTTCATCAACGTGTTGCTTGAAGAAACGGAGCATAAACCCAACCCTAAATCAGTTGTCACAGAAGTCACAGATGTAGGAGAGGCTTGACTAACGTCACCTCCACTTGAATTGGACAAACTGCAAGGAGATATGGGTTCAATCGCTTCAAAAACACCTCCTTTGGAAGGCTTTTCCCATAGCTTGTGCAGGACACTTCCATTTCTAGTCTTGGATACTATAGAGGAAGGATTCTCTGATAGTGATGTAGACATCTTTTCATCGGGCGATGCATTTCTATTGTCATTACTATGACCATGAGCATTTTCTTTCTTGTCTTGCACGAAATGAAAGCCCATAACAGTCGGGAATGAAGGGCTTTCTTCATAAGTTTTTGACTCAGGGCCTGGATGAGTGTGATGAAGGCGCTGGCAAATATTGTCCCACTTCTTTTGCAGTCCTGCTACCATAGTGTTTAAAAACTGCCCATCTTTGGTCTGCACTGAAGAGAGACAAACTTGTTTTCACATAAATTTCATAAATTATCCAAACTAAACCGATTAAGATTTGGAGAAAAGGGGCAGGGGCAGGGACAGGGTTGGGTAGATTTAGTGAATAAAACATGGAAACCCTTGATCAACACAACAGATCTGGTGAACAACAGACATTTTAAAACCGGTATAAGCGTATGCTGTGGGTGTATGCAAATGATGTCCATCTTTTGAGATTGGCGGCAAATGAATCAGGTTAGGAATATACTTGAGTAGTAATAATAGGGATTGAAAGTTGAAACCGATGGTTCTCTTAATACTCCGGGTCCCCACCACAGATATTTGAAACAAAAGAATATGAACATAAAATAAGCACGTGAAGCATAGACGAACGGACACACACCTTCAAATCTAATCCCTTGTTTGCACCAAGCTCTGTCATCTGCAACCAAGAAGGCAAAGTAGATTGGCACTGATCTGCCACGGAAACATTGAAACCTCCCTTTGAAATTTCAATTACTTCCTGTTCGCACTTCTCATTGCATAGATGACAGCGGGGTAAATGTTGATACGAGCTGCTTAAGGACCCCTTTGACTCAGAAGGTGTAGCAAAGAACCCACCAAATGGAACAAATGACTCCATCAACCTGTAGTTACATAAACTATGAGATCAGGTCGAATTAAATACGAAGACAGCCATGGAAATCAAAGGAATCAATAAACGCAAAGGAAAAAAAATAAGTGATGCTGCATAACAACAAAAAGAATGAAACAGATAAAGTGGATACCAACATTCCACTACTATAGCATTCAGCACCTTAAATAAATTTAAAATTATAAAAGTATCAGTTAGGCTTATGTAAGTGTTTCATCCAATAACCATGCACTAACCAAATAATCAACCTTTATGAAACGCGTCATTACCCACTGCAAACAACTTAATATCTTTAAAATCATTTTAAACTCTTATTATTTTTATTTAAATTCAAAAATGTTAACACAGCAACAACGTAGCAGTGCTTTAAGTTGCAAATTCAGCTTAAATCACAAATCACATCCCCTCTAAATCCCAGGTTTCACCATGGTGAATATTGTACGCCAACCAGTGCAACTCTGGAAAAGGTTATGACTTAAAAGAGTTACACAACAAAGCATCAGTTTTAAATCAAGATTACCCAATCCTTAAATCCCTCAAACTCGACCGTAGGACAAATAAAGAGCTCTCTAAACACAAGATAAGTATACTTGACCAAAAAAAAATTAGTTAAAAGCATTCAGAATAACGACCAAAAATATCATGCCAACATAAAAGATAGTATAAAATAAAATCTCCAAGAAAATTGATAATTCAATTTACATACCTGGACTTGGGATAAGACTGAGCCAATGAATTCCTAACCGAAGTTATAGGCAAAATCTGCAAATCCCAGTCTTTTTCAACTGAAGGAAACCTACTTAGAAACCTCAAATATGTCTGGTAACTTGTTGCAGCTCCCAGCAGCCAGAGTTTCCCTCCATAAACTTGTAATAACCTCGTTAACTGTCCAACTACATAACTAACCCCATCTTCATCCACAACCTTGTCGTCGTCGTCGTCGTCATCATCATCATCATCATCTTTTTCACTCTTGTCACTGACAAGATTTTTCAGATCCCCGTAATTCACCACCAACCCGGATCCGGATCCTTCAACTTCCCGACCCATTTCTTCAAATTTTAAATCCATCTCCCCTTTATTAAAGCCTTGATTAGTAGTGCACTTGGAAATATAATTTTGGATGCAAATTATGTTTAACCCCGAAATACCTTTAATCAAGAAGCCATCTTTTTTTTGGTCCAAACAATCCGTGAAATTGGCGAGTGCATCGTTTGCACATACACCAACAAGTAGTGGATTCCTCCTTCGCGCCAAAACCTCTCCTACTCTCTTACAGTTTTCTTCTCCTCCATAAAAAGATGCAAAACCCGGGAACGGGAAACTGAAGCCGCCATGACATGGAAACCTGGTTTTTTCATAACCCGGATCCGAATTTTCTAGATTGCAAAGAAAAACCGGTGGGCCACGTGGTCGAGAGTATCTTAGGAGATGAGGGAGGGGGCGGATGATTGCCAGCTTGATTTCGGAGCTCCGAAATCCCGCCTCGCCGAAGACCCGACTAACAACAGGGTCATCCAGGATGGATAACATCAAGTGTTGGAGCTCCACTTTGACACACGAGATACTGGAAGGATTTTGCTGCGACATATCGCGATAAAGGTGGAAATTTTCGGGCTGCCTTCGCTGGTTCGCCTGAGACCGCTTTATCGCGGCCATGAGCGAGTTGGAGACGGGCGGGTCGTTGCTGAGTTGACTCGAGGGGACTCGGTCCAATGACACGCTAAGGCAAAGCTCCAACGCTTTGAATTGGAGGCGAGGGGAGTAAGCCGCGTTACGAGCACGTGCACAGGCGTCACGTAACGGGGACGAAGGGAGAGAGAGAAGAGCAGAAACGGCATGGAGCGAGGTCGTTTGCGCGTGTCCCCTCCGTCGCGCGACTCTCACCGCCTCGTCTAGCGCGTGAGCTGCCTCTGGCGTTAAGCATTGCCGCGCTACACTTACCGGCGTAGGCATCGCCGGGTATCATAAAAAGCCAAAAACTTTTTTTTTTCTTGATTAAAAAAGGAAAAAAAGAAGGTAAACTAAAAATATATATTTGTTTGCTTATCAGAAGTGCAAGGGAGAGATTTTTTTTTTTTTTATAAAAGAAAAAGGGACTTTTATGGAGGACAATAGTTAATTAATTATTTATTTATTTTCCCTCTAAAGGGGAACTGTTGGCTGTCTAAGTCGGGGGTTAGTGGGGTCCACTGTGGAGGAGATCATTTGGAACGACAGGTGGTGAATTTAGATTCTCTACTATATACACAAAAGGATTTCCTTTTTCTCTTTTATGCGTATATGCTCCTCTCTACAAATATGATTTCTTTCAATTTTAAACTTGTTAATCAATTGGTTTTTGTTTTTGAAATAATCAACACTTTAATATTTAATATTTTTTTATGGCAAAATAACGACTATAGGACTATTTTTTCTAAAAAACTTAAGGTTTTGGGTCTGTTTTTATTTTAATTAGGGATATAGATCGATTTAGTTATAAAACGCCCTTAATTAGTCGCACTTTGTAAATCCCAACAGTTTTTTTAACTTATCGCCAATGATAAAAAAATTTAAAACCCTAATAGTAACTTTTTTTACCCTATAAATACCCCTCAATTTTTATTTTTTCATTCACATCCTTCTCTCAACTCTCTCAATTCTCTCAAACCCTCTCAAGTCTCTTGTTTTTAAAAATTTTCAATATTTTTATTTAATTAAAATTTTTATTTTTTAAATTATCTCATTTTTATGAATGACCGCCTTTCTAATCCGATTCAACGACAAGTATATTTCCGCTGCCTAATTAGTAATGGTAAAATCGAAATTTAAATTTCGTTAATTTCAATAATGTTAAATTTAATTTTTTATTATAATTATAATTTTTTGTGTAAATAAACAGATGATCCTGTTCTGGATAGTTTCATCCATAATATAAGAAAGCATGTAATTCCTGAAATTCATGGCTACTTGCAAGCGGTTGTTTTCTTACATGCGTCTAGTATGTCCGGGGACTACAAACTCAATTTGCAACTAATTAGCTCATTAGTGGAAAGATGGAAGCCCGAAACACACACTTTCCACCTTCGATGCGGCGAGTGTACAATCACACTCGAAGACATAGCGCTACAATTTGGTTTGCCAGTGGATGGACCAGTCAGCACGGGATCTAGGATAGTTCCGAACAAAGTGACCCTCTGCCAATCACTGTTGAAGAAGGTCCCGGACAAGTTCGAAGGTGGTCGAAAATTGATGAACTAGTTGAAGGATAATTTCGATGAGCTCCCTAAAAACCTTAAAGATCGAACGAAGGAGGTGATACAACAATACACCTAAGCATACATTTTGAGGTTAATCAGGGGAATTTTAATGCACGACAAATCTCAAAATTTGGTGCATGTAAGGTGGCTACTACATCTAGTGGGCTTCAATGGTTGCGTGAAACTAAGTTAGGGATCTACCATATTGTCCACGTTATATCGAGAGATGTGTCGAGCCATGAACCCGAGGTCAACGTCGATCGGTGATTGTTTTCTCCTGCTGTAGTCGTGGGCCTGGTGGAGACTACCGTTTTTACATCTCAATGTGGTCGACCTATAAATGTTCCCCTTGGTGACGAGGTAAACATCATTTATTAACAAATACATAGTTTGTACAATAATTTTTATTATTATATGTTTCGATTAACATATCGCTTGTACAGGTGGAACCATGGGCCGAGCTACATGGGACTGCCTAAGGTAATAAAAGATATTAGGCTGTTGTTAGATCAATGAAGCCGAGGTTAGTTACCTATTCTTTCGAACCTATATTAATTACGTAATTATTCGTAAAAAAGAAATTCATAAATAACGATATTTACAATTTTTCTTATCAGTTTGAATGGATGTCGTACGCCAACACCGATGTCATATCCTGCATTCCATCGGAAGTGTTGCGCAATCAGCAGATGTGGGATGTGAAGGTGTCGTTGATAGTGTACACGAGAGTGGAAATGCACGAAATAAATAGGGTGTTGTGGCAGTTCAAGTGGAGGCAACGAATTTCGCCGCCACCGCAATATCTGAAGGATCTGCACAAGGTGGACATGTGGGGGAAGGACAACATTGACTAGTCGGTGCGACACGTGGAGCACATCGACGTATGGGATCGTAGGATGCAATCCATACCCGTTCGCGAATAATTTTTCTCAGTGGACACGACGACAGTTGATGGTTACTTGGCATGGTTCAAAAATGTAAGTGTGCTGAGGCGTGTTATCACATCCCCGACCCCTTAAAACTACCTAAGAATTTCTTTCGAAAATCCTGAACACTTTCAAAATACTCTAAACCCAAAATAAAAACCCTAATAAAAACTCTAACCCTAATAAAATAAAAACCCTAACCCTGGAAGAGAGAATAGGAAAGTGCGTCCTAATAAAATTGGCCTATATCTCTAATTAAAAATAAAATCGATCCAAAACCCTAATTTTAAAAAAATGGCCTATAGGCCTTATTTTTCCCTTTTAAAAGTTAAAATGATAAAATAAAATTGTTAAAATTTATAATGTTTTAAGTTGTGTATTTTTAATCATATAATTTAATTTTTAAAAAATATACTTCAATTATTATCGAACTAAATCAACATCATATTAATTTGTCAAGCCAATTCAATTAAGGAAATATAAATATTCAATAGTAATTTCACATACAAAAGTCTGAAATTGATAATATACGGAGAAAATATGAAATATGAAGTATGAAACATAAGAAGAAATCGTGATTTTAAAATATCCTCTAATTATAAAAATTATTTGGATAAAATTTGAATTTTCATTGAATTATTATACAGTGGGAAAATTATTAAAATATTTTTATTTTTAAAAGTAATAAATAAATATTAATATGAAAGTATTTTTTTATTTTAAGTAAAATTTTAAACATGAGGCATATGAATTTTAAATTTTAACTAACTATTTCAACTAATATCTTATTTGGTGTTAATCTACATATTATAAATCCTATTAAACATATCAATGCGAAAACCACTTAATTTAAAAATAAATATGTATTTAAAAATAATATATAATAAACAATGAAATTTGTTGTTTTAAACTAATTAATCATAATGACACATGAAACATTATGATATTAAAATAAAAATAAATTAAATTATGAGTAAAATGAAATTTAAACACATAAATATATCAGATTAATAATATTAAATGCACTACAATTGTTTATCGTGGTATTATCGTCAATTGTGAGTTAGTGTCGAGTTGCCTTGCAGGGGCGAAGCCAAAACAAATTGTTAAGGGGGGCCAGATAAAATTTTAATTTTTTATAGTTTATATCTTTATAATTTGTAAAGGATTAAATCGAAATTGTTCTCCACAAGTCGATTCGATTTCAGCATTCGCAACTTGTCTGCTTGCCAAGGAGAAGTGCTTGGCCCAAGACACCGAGATTTTAATTATCTCCTCCGAGCTCTATGATTTTCCTTGAAAACTGAAGAGGTTATGATTCTTCCATAGGAGCCAAGCCAATAGTCCGAAGAGGCACGCCCAACTAGTTTCCCCACCACGGGAATTTGGGTTGACCTATAGATTAAGAGACAACTCGTGCAAAGTTTAAGTCTTTATTAAAACAACGTGAAAGAAGCTTTCACCATTTCTTTTTATCTTTGGTGATCGAGAAAGCACATGTATGCTCAAAATCAAGTGTAGGTAGGGGTTTTTGTCTCAAAATAAAAATAAAAATTATTTTATTAGTTTCTTAATTATTTGCAAGGTTTTGAGTTAATTTAATGGAAAATTATATTTCGGTTCTCCTAAAACCTAAAATTTAATTATGTCCTCTCCAAAAATAAAGAGTTAATGATTTAATCTCTTGAAAATTGTAAAATTTATATTAATACAATGACAAAATTATATTTTCAACTCTCTCAAAATTTAAAATTCAAATCTAATCCCATCAAAAAAATTATAATTCAAATATCTCATAAGTGTAAAAGTTGGTTTTATTTACCAAAAATTATTTCAAGAATTTTGTATTTATACTAATATAAATTTGACTTATAATATATTAAGTTTAACATTTATGGAGTCAAGATTAGGTAAATTTTCATAATAAAACTCTAAATACATTAATTTGAGACCTAAAGCATTTTTCTATTTCATTCTTAAAAGTTATCCTCTCAAGTATAATCATAAACCTCTCAAAATTTAAGCTTATCACATTTTGAGATTTTATCATGTAAATGTTTTGTATTTTTCCATTGCTAATGTTATTAGTGTTATTACATATTTTAGATATTTTATGTTATGTTGGATGCCATTTTGAATCATTAAAATTATTCCTATGACTAACCTTAAATGTGTTGTTAGTGTTATTAAATTTGTTAGTATTGTTCTTATTCTAATAGCTTAACATTTTACAACTTTAATTCGCAAGATAATAGACTGATTTATTGCACAAGTCTATTATAATAGATCAATTACAATGACCAATATTGGGTCCAAATTGATATTTGTCAACAAAACAAGCGGTGTAGTGCCAAGATCAGTTCCAACTGCTTCAGGAACAAGAAATGTTAAGTGCAGAAAACTAAACGAGACACAAGATGTTTATGCAATTAGGTTTCCCTACATCTGCAAGGTCTTGCCTAGAGAGAATATTCATTAATTTAGCACCTTCTACAACAAGTGAACTCAAGCGCTAACACTTACCAATTTAGAGCTAAAATCTAAACATATCCCCTCTAAGTTTTTCCTTTGAAAACTTAGGATTCTTAAGCAAGCAACAAATTTGATTATTACATAAATAATGCACTTTCAAATAATGTTCCTCACTGAACAAAATAAATGCTCTCAACTTATACCACACCTACACAAGTTCGCATACTTTATATGAGTATGGACTTGGTAATATAATCTATACAATCAATTATCTCTTGAAATAAGCAAGACAAAAATAATATAAATCTCAAAGATAAGTCTTCCATCAACTAAGGATATCTTCCTTTTAATAGACTTGATACGAAAAATGCCTTAACAATCTTGCTCTTTGGCATATTTTTAACAAAACAATATAGAAGAGTTGTAACACCCCTAACTCGTATTCGTCACTTGAATAGAGTTACGGAGCATTACCAAAGTTTACATTTCAAAACTATCAAATTTATAAATCATTTACTACATAACATCAATCATAGAAAATTCCATCAATAACATACATATTGTCCCTTATACGAGCCCTCGAGGCCCTAAAAATACATTAAAAATAAATCGAGACTAAATCGGAAACATATAGAATTTTCTGGGAAAAGATGAAATTTTTCAAACTACAGAGGTCATACGGTAGTGTGGCTAGGATATGTGACTCATACGACTGAGATACACGCCCATGAATCAGGCTGCGTGGGCATACGAAGTAGGGACACACGATTATGTTTCAGCCCATATACGTGCCCATGCCCATATAACTCTCTGAATTGGTTCACACGGCCAAGCCACACACCCGTGTGCCAGGCCGTCTAATCCTCGAAATGCAACTTTTAAAAACCTACAAGAGACACATGGTCGTATCACATGGTCGTGTGTTACACATGGCTGAGACACATGTCTGTGTTTTAGGCTATGTGGATGAAAAATAGGCCATTTCCAAGCCATTTTTCTCACCCAAAGCTTAGTCACTTATACAAGCCAAATGTACCTATTTTCATGCAACCAAATTACAATTAACACAAGCATATCCAAGCTAGATCATCATAATAAATAACCATACAACCAATATGCTTAAAAGGCACCTCATTCACAACAATCAAACTTGATTAAACATTTGCTAAGTTTATCCGTAAATTAATCAACTGATTGAACAAATTATATACTACATTTACCATAATGTTCACATACTATTTTCATACTCACAAACACTTGATCATTCACACCAACCATCAATACCTTAGCAATTTGACCATATGCCAACCACACCCAAAGCTACCAAAACTAGCCATTTAACAACTCAATGCACTATCTAATTCCATACCAAATCAACATCTTATAGCATGCATTATTCAACATTTCAACTACCATCATTTAAGTACTTAGATGCCAAAATGACAACTATTAAAATACCATACGTATATGATAACATAACAACTATTTCATTACCTAAAATACCGTATTTACAAGCCAAACATAATGGCTAATATCATCAAACAAGGACACCTATACATGCCATTATAACCACTACCAAGCATCAAAATCTACCTATAAAATCTTTGGAGAGTATGATAAATCTCTGACTAGCTTCCAAACTGATCGAGTTTCCGATAATCTGTAAAATAAGAGAAAGAAAACCACATAAGCAATGAATGCTTAGTAAGCTCGTATAAACTTTAAAATGCAATAATTTATTTCAATAACAACTTTATAAGTTGTAAATAACCATATAAGCTCGTATAAACTTTAAAATGCAATAATCTATTTCAATAAGAACTTTATATGTTGTAAATAACCATATGTCAATGCCTCAAGATTTATCAACTATATAACTATCAATTCCCAAATGAATAGGTTCATTAACATTCCGAATACTTTCCATTTATAACATAATATGGTCTTATAAGTTGAATTACATAATCATTAGTCTTTTATTAAAACGATGAACCATTTCCTTTACTTACTTACCAATCCATTTACTTAGCATAAATTTAATTACGTTATTAACTCACGAATTAGTGTATTTATTCACGACATAAGTAAATTCACATATATCATAAGTAAATTTCCTTCCTTACGAATAAGTCCTTTAACTTGACAATCCCTTTTATTTCATCACATTACATCTCAACTATGCACTTATCATTTCATTACCTATTCTCACTCATTTCATTTGCATACACATAAAACATAAACATAACATTAACTATAGCCACAAGTTAGTGCATTTAAACATAACCCTTTTAGAATTAACTTCATGATAAACTATTTCATAATAAATTACATAATTTGATTCTTACCACTTTTTCATGAACATAAGCATCTTTCCATTTGGCCATTTACTATTTCAATGAATAAAATTAAAACTAACATAATATAATTCAACTACTAGCTTGTCACAAACCTAAGCATAATTAACAACACAAGTTAGTGATTAAACACACAGCTTAGCAATATCATCACAGGGCAATATAAGTGTAATACCCCCTACCCGTACTCATTGCCGAAATAGGGTACGAGGCATTACCGGAGTTTACGAATTATTTTATTTTATTTTTTTTTATATTCAATATAGCCCCTTTATAAATATCTAACCTTCCCTGCAATATTAAATCGAGACCAATCCACATCAACCAAACCAATTCAACATATTTTCAAGATAAATTCATGCATATTTATAAGATAACATCATCACATACCCAAAACCAGGTTTGTTAACCATACCAATGGCTAACTTTACATTCATTTCATGTTAACATTTACTTTGCTAGCTTATACATGCCATTGATTTCCAAAGTAAAGTTTCTTTATATACCGAAGTCCTAAGGTTGATAGTGTGATGTGTCTCCGACCAAATCTGACCTCCGAGCTCTTAACACTACAAAACAGGGGAAAAGGAAACAGGGTAAGCACTTTGTGCTTAGAAGCTCATGCAACAAGAATTATATTTACCTAATATTTTCAATACAATGTAATAAATATTCATATATCCATTCAATGCATTATTACCCTAACAGGCACAAACTCAATATTCAAGTTAGGACAATAATTTCCATGTGTCAATAATATATATACCATGATTGATGAACTCATCAATACCATGATTTCCATTCCCTTATTATTTTTCATGTTTATCCCGTTGAATTTCTTGGAATTTTCAATGTATTTTTAGAGGTATATTTTTAGTGTACATTTCCGGGTCCGTCAATTCATATTCATGTGCGCACATTTCCATTTCAAAGAGCACACTCCCGCGAACCTCATCCTTACAGCAGGATTACCAGTCCAGGCTAAATCCTCTGCAATATAAACTCATGGAATATTGTTGGATTACCGGTCAAAGCTAAATCGCAACGACAATTACTCTAATGAGCTTGGATCTGAATTACCAGTCCAGGCTAAATTCATACCCTAATTCAGATTACCCGTCCGGGCTAAATCTATTTTCCACATATTTTTTAGGAGGGCTATATCAGGATAGGATCACTCGTCCGGGCTAGATCCTTTTTACCGTCAATTCCTTCTTAGAGATCCATCGAATTTTCCTTTCATTCAACCGGGATTTCTTCCCCTTTTTATCAAATATATCAATGTTTTATCAATTTTCATACAATGAACATTCAAATTATATTCACATCAATAACATACATTTCAAGTATTTAAGAATATAATTCAAGTTACATGAACTTACCTTGATACTTGTTCCTGTACAAAAATCTATTATTCCCGGACTTTTTCCTTTCCTCGATCTAGCTTCGTATTTGAATCTTCTGGATCTAAATAAATAAACTTAATTATCAATTTAATACATTTCATGTTCATATACAACATTCTCTATAATTTCATTATTATTTATAGTTCATTCAAAGTTGTCTACTTGAGTCATAGTCACTAAATTATTTTTATCTTGAGCTACAGAATTCCAAATTAGGATCTGCTAATTTTTCCTGAAATTAGACTCAAATATCTTCTTACCATAAAATTTTAAGAATTTTTGGTTTAGCCAATAAGTACAGTTTGTTCTTTAAAGTCACCCATTTTCTGCTGTCTAACAGTTCTTACCCTTCTTCACTAAAAATTAATTATCTCTTCATACAAGATTCAAATGATGTTCTCATTTGTTTCTCTTAAAAAGAGACTCATTCAAGATTCTAGAAATATAAATTTAAGCCCATTCTATTATTTATGATTTTTCAAAGTCAGAACAGGGGAATCCGAATTCATTCTGACCTTGTCTCACAAAATTCATTATATCTCATGATTTACAAATCCATTGCTTACACCGTTTCTTTTATGAGAAACTAGACTAAATAAGCTTTAATTTCATATTTTGTTCATCTTCTAATTCAATTTCTAAAATTTATGGTGATTTTTCAAAGTTAGTCTACTGCTGCTATCTAAAACTGTTTTAGTGCAAGCTGTTTATTACCATTTTCCCCTAATCTTTTAATAAATAATAATTTCGTCCCTCATCAATTAGCCTCTCAACTGCTGATTTTTCTCAATTAACACTTTATTCTATCACTTTAAACTACTTTATAACCTTTAGGAATCAGAATTTCAGCACTAGACTTTAATTCCAAACATTTTCACAATTAGGTCCTAAAAATCAATTTCTATTGAAATTACCTAATAAAATCATCTCAAAAAATAATTAAAGCTTCAATTTCATTCTATTTCATTATAAAATTACAGCACTCAACCATGGTGACTTTCAATTTCATCCATGAAATCAAAAACTAATGAATTTAATAGTAGGACCTAGTTGTAAAAGTCTTAGAAACACAAAAATTACAAGAAATAGGCAAGGATTAACTCACTTGGTGCAAAAATTATGAAATACCAGCTTATACAACCCCTCCTATGGTGTTTTTGCTGATAAGAATGAAGAAAAATGAAGAGAAATCTAGATATTTCCTATTTAGTCCTAGCTTTATTTAGTTAATTTTGCAATATTCCAATTTTACCCTTAGTTCATCAATTTTCCTGCTGATTTCATGCCCTTACCGTCCATCCCAAATAAATTTTGGGTCTAATTGTCTTTTAAATCCTCTCTCATTAGACACTTAAGCTATTTAATCATCTCATCCACTTTTACACCTTTTACAATTTAGTCCTTTTCATTTAATTAACCACCCAAACATTAAAATTTCCTAACGAAAATTTAATACTACATTAGTAACATTTCATAAATATTTATAAAACTATTTTCGATTCAGTTTTACAAGATAAAGGTCCTGATACCTTATTTTACCCAATTTTTTCAAGAATTTCTTTTTCTAACAACCACTAAATCGGTAAAATTTTTCTATCAATATTTTCATACGATTTTCCTATCATATCAATTTTCATGCAAAAATATTGAAATAAATTTCTCTTTAAATCAAATTTGTGGTTACGAAATCACTATTCCGATAACCTTGAATTTAGGCCATTACAATAAGGTACATAAACATATCATTACATAAATCATACTTTTCATAATCATGAATATTCATACTTTGATTATCAACAATTCATACATTTTCATAGGTTCTTAACTTAGCTTTCGATACACTTACCGTTCTTGCCCTTTTTATGCCTATTGAACTGGTAACTTGACTCGGATAATCGAGTAACTATACCATAACAAGGGCATCATAAATGCATAACAGGGGCACCAAAGTGCAATCAGGAGCACGAATCGATCAAAGGCATCAAAGTGCAACAAGGGCACAGATATGCATTCAGGGGTATCGAAGTACAAACAGGGGCACATAAGTGCAATCAGAGGTATCGAAGTACAAATAGGGGCACGTAAGTACAAACAGGGGCACATAAGTGCAATAATTCAATAATTAACTATGAACATTTGATTAAAGAACTATATTATAAAAATGTAAGTAGAAATTTATTCATGTATTGAAACACTATGAGCTTACCTGGCTAAATTGCAGAAATGTCAAAGTACAAGCGCATTTTGGTAATTTTCCATTCTCCTTGATTTTCCACCCGGTCTTGATCTAAATTAATAATTTCATTCAATATATTTAGACAGAAAAACAATGTATTTTATGCAGTTTAGTCATTTTTACAAAATTACCCCTAAAATTTTATTTTTATTTAATTTAGTCTCTGAGCCTAAAACATGCAAATTAACCATTTTACCCAAAATTGAGCCTATCTAAATACTTATAGCATCCAATACAGCCCATTATTGCAACAATTTCACATCAAATTCTTGTACTTTTACTATTTTAACAATTTAGTCCCTAATCAGAAAATTCATCAAAAATCACTTTATAAAATACTTTCAAATATCAACCAATATTTCAAATTCATCATTTAACATCAAAAATCACAATGTTCATCAATTGTAACATTCAATATATTTAATAGTTTCAAAATCAAAGGTACGGGCTAGTTAGACCTAGTTGCAACGATATTAAAAACATAAAAATTATTAAAAACGGGGCTAAATCGGACTTACATGCATTATCAAAAGCATAACCGAAGCTTCAACCCTTCAATGGAGTTTTCTTCTTTCAATTTCAGTGGAAATTGATTTTTGGAAGATGAATGTTTTATTTTATTAAGATTTATTCATTTTTATTATTATAATAACATATAATTTAATAAGCAAAAATGTATATAATTTACTTATTAACCAACCCACCATGTAAAAATGGTATAATTACTATTTAAACTCCTACTTCATGTTTAAATAATCATTTAGCACAAATTTCTAATAGCCATTAAATTTTACAACTTTTACGATGTAGTCCTTTTTGCGTAATTAACTATCGAAACGTTAAAATTTTTTAACGAAATTTTAATACCACCTTAATGGAATTCCGTAAATATTTATGAAAATATTTACGACTTGTTTTATAGAAATGAGGTCTCAATACCTCATTTTCTAAAACCACTTGACCTTAGGGTCTTACCACTTAAACTTAATAAATTGCTTAAATAACATAAATTATCAAATCAAAAACCTTTTTAAAATCGTATTTGACACGTGAATATTAAATAATAATATTTACAAACTTACTCATCAGATTTGGTGGCTCCAAAACCACTGTTTCTGGTACCACTAAAAATAGGGTTGTTACAAGAATTTTTTCAACAAATAACAAAAATGATTCCCTAAGTAACATCCCTTAGTACTTCATACTACAATTACTGATATAATCAAGCATAATAACCATTAGTGCATTCGAGTTAGACCAATATTAATAATCAAAATAATTAAAGTTCATATCATAGCTATAGCAGATAGTGTAAGTGATACATGCATGAATAGGGTGAAATTTATTAAATTTCATTTATCGAAGTTGTCAATTTTTAAGTTTGGGAAATCAGCAGATTTACAACAACTTTTTGGATGGGATCCAGGCATTTCTAGGTTGAGATTTTTCATGGTATTCAAAGATCTATCTCTTATCTTTGAAACACACTTTGAATCACTTGATTTCGATTTCGAAAGCTCAAGTTATGACTGTTTTAATAAAGACTGCATGAGTAGAATTTCTGAATGTGATTATGACGGGAATTACCAGTTTCAGGCTTTTAATTTGAGTTTAAATCATATTGAGTTTGGGTTTTGGGCTTAATTTTTATTATATATGATCCCAATATTGTATTTATCAGCTCTTATTATTTTATTATTCTGATTTTTAATAATTATTAAGTAGTTTAAATTATTTAGGAGTTTTATATCAATAAGAAAGTTTAGTTTAAAACTACTTCTTGTTTAGATTAATTGGAGTTCTAGTATACTTAAAAGTTTTATTTAGATTTATTTAGCTAGCCTATATTATTCAACAAGAAAGTTTAGTTTAAAAATATAGGCCTTTGCATTGTACACAAATCAGACAATTGATTATTATTCAAGTTCTTTTTGAGTTTTTCTTTTCAAGAATTATTCTTGAGTTTCTTTTAGAAGAGTTTTTAACAATCTTTTCAGATTGTGGGGATCATCTTCAAACTTTTTCTTTCCAAGATTTCTATCTTGGAGGGGAAATTAGAGCCGCTTGAAGGAGGTTGTGAATTTTTCGTGTTTCCAAGGCTTCTTAGGACTTCTACATATCACGATCTATCTTTTCTATCTATCTTATTTATTATTCTTGTAACGCCTTAAAATATCTATTTTTGTTTTTTTGAGTGTGTGACATAAATACTTGTCTGCTTCAATGGTTAAGTGCTCTGGGTGTGTGTGGGAGGTCCCAAGTTCGAGCCATGACTTGGGCAAATTTTGGTTTCTTTTAAATAAAGCCCCATCTTGGGTTAGAAGGCTTTTAAGTAACAGTCGGTAAATAATTAATAGAATGGGCCTACTGGCCTAGTGGTTGAGTGGAGTGTTGGTGTGAGAGAGGTCTTGTGTTTGAGTCTAGGCAAGAGCATTATTTTTGATTGCTCGTTTAGAAGAGTTTGTGTTGGATTAAAAAGCTGAGTAGTTGGATGCAGTAGGAAGTAGTGGAGTGATTTAGGGGATTAGGGAATATCTAGTTGTTTTTCCTTTTTCCAAAAATTTGATTCTTCTTCTTTCTCAAAAACTCTCTGCCGTTTTCTTCCTTTCCCTTGCTGCTATTCTTCTTGTTTTGACCTCTCTTTTATTGCCTTCCTGCGCAGCGTCCACGCCGATCTTTCGGTAAGTCTAGTTTTTTATTAAACTTTAATTGTGATTTCGAAAAGTATTAATAAGGATTCATTTGGTGATTAGGGGATTATCAAAGGGCTGGTTATCGTTCATTGATGTTTTAAGGGCGTGAAATTCTTGTTATTCTATAAAAGGTAATGGTTTCGTTGTTTAAAAGATGTTTATCTCGTTTCAGGATTGGTTTAGTTCAGTTGGTTAAGCAATTAATTAAGTGAAATATTGGTTAATTATAGGTACTGGAGTGCTCAAAAGCGTGTAGACATAAAAAACAATACAGGTGTGTACTCGATTGCACAGAAAACGAAGTTTTGATGAAAGTCGAAAACCTCACTGTCGACGTCACACAAGCATGTGGTCGCTCGTGTGGTAGGCCGTATGCCCTGACACGGGCGTGCGTTCGATGAGGCCAGGCCGTGCATGCATGACACTCCTGTGTGATGGCTAGGCAGGTCATGTGCGATACACGGGCTGGACTGATTTGGGCTGTGTGGGCAACACGGACGTGTGGGCCCACACGGGTAAGCCACATAGGCGTGTGAGCCCATTTTTACTGAAATGTTTGATAATGTTGCACGGGTCGCCCAAGTCAACTGTGAACCTACTGTAGGGTTGGTAAGCATTACTTTGACCCCCATAATTGTGTGAACTGACTGTTGGATTTATATATATTGAGCATGATGATAGTATGCATGTTTACTGAACTGGTTATGTGTATTGATATCATGAGATAGCATGTCATGATTTGTATGTTGCATTGTATGGGGTTGGGTTGAATATATTTGGAGGAAGTGTACTAAAAGGATCTTAGGCCTAAAATACTGGCAGCTCAGCTGCGAATTACTGTTTTGTGTCGTATTCAGTACTACTTGGAGTGTAGGGATGGGTGGGTTGATTTAATCCCCACATAGAGTGTAGGGTTGGACGGAGATGGTGTGTAGTGGCTGGTTGGGTAGGCCTTTGTTACTGAATACTGCATGACTGACACTGATATTGTGATGGGCTAAGGCCCAAACTGTTACTGATACTGAAAAGGGCTTAGGCCCAAGACTATTTTAACTATGCACTGTGATTTGCCATTGTTGCTTTTTGTGGGATGACACATTGAGTTTACGTAAACTCACCCTTTTGTTTAAATGTGCACAGGTAATCCTCAGACTTGACGGATTGGTGCAGCGGAGGACTCGACGGTGGCCACACGTATTTTTAAACCGTTTTAATTTCAATTTTGGTATTTATGTCTTAATTATTTTCTGGGTTATTTTTTATGTAAATTGGACTTTATGGACTGTTTGCTTTTATTTCGGATTTTAGATTGTTCTGTGGATTTAATAACCGCACGACTCAACAAACAAACAGTTTTCTCTAAAATTAAGGGGGGTTTTCTAAAATGGATGGATTTACCTAATTAATTCAGTTTTTATAAATTAGATGATTTCTAAAGCTTCCGCAATAAATTGTATTTTAAAACAATTGAGTAAATAAGTAAGCGATTTTGGAGTCAACAAGGGTAAACAAATGAAAATGATTTTTATCGTAACAACGTAGTTTCAACAAGCTATCATGTGACATCGCCAGATTCGGCCATAACGTCTAGGCTGGATTTGGGGTGTTACAATTCTAGTCTTTGATTTATTATTTTATTTTGTTTTGTTTTATTTATCTTAGTTATTTATTTTAATTGTTTAATCTGACTTGGATTTGATCGCGTTTTAGGAGGTGTCAAGATCCAAGTTTCTTTCCAAACGTCTAGAGCCCTATGTCAAATCTGCGACTTGAACAAACTTTACGATCTGCTTCTGCGTTCATCCACATCAGTCCTTATCAGTAAGGTTCACCAAAATATCACAATCATCCGAAAATAAAGTTCAGAGTTCATCAAAATTATAATCCAAAAACAAAATAAGGTCTTATGATGAAGTTTTGTGCAGCAACAGAAGCAAAAACAAAAGTCCTCACAACAGACATAGCATAACTTGACCTAAGTAAACAATAGAAGAATCATCAAACTAAATTAAAAGAAGCCTGATTAGATCATCATATTCAGGTATGAGGATATCAAGTTTTAGTTCAATCAAGTTTTGAACAAGGAATTTAATCAATTTATAGAGGCTTGCAACACAATTGCCCTTAACCACACTCCATTTCACTACTCCACCCTTTTTGTTCAACAAATTTACTAAACTTCAATGAAGCAGCTTGGTTATTTCCCTTTGACCACTTATAAGATAACTTCAATTCTACAATACACTTGCCCTCTTAGTAGACACTATTTTGAACAAAGAACTAGATCAAGTTACAGAGGCTTACAACACACTTGTGCTTACAGTAGGCACTATTTCTACTTATTAATCTACTACACCAGAATCAACTTCAGGAATAGTAGCTTTGTGTTTCCCTTTGAGCCACTTGTAAGAAAACTTTAGTTATGTAGGTTTTCTCTCATATTTTTCAATAACCAAGATGTAATGGAAGGCTTATTATCAGAGCTACATCTTCTAGTGTTATTTTGTTTCACTGCATGAAAAATAAAAAGTATGCATCTTTGTCCTCTAGTGTAACGCCCTCATGCCCGAGACCGTCACGATCGCTTAAAAATTCATATCTTGAGTTCTGAAACTCTAAATTAAGATCCGTAAATTTTTCCTGAAACTAGATTCATATATCCATCTACTAATTTTTTTTCTAGAATTTTTGGTCAGATATCTCCCTGTACAGAGTTTCAATGATTATGTCGTTTGTTTCTCTTAAAATTAGACTCAATAAGGAATCTGTAAATATAAAGTATGACTTCTAATTATTGTTTTAAAATTTATGGTAAATTTTTAAATTCAGAACAAGGGATTCAGAGATCACTCTGACCCTGTTCCCCCAAAACTTAAATATCTCATAAAATATAACTCATTTATCTGTTTTGTTCCTTCAATATGAAAATATACTTATCAAGCTTCAATTTCATAACTTATTTATCATTTAATTCTATTTCTATTATTTTTAGTGATTTTTCAAATTCACGTCACTGCTGTTGTCTGATTCTGTTTTGTGACCAATTTTACCTTTTCAATGATTTTCATGGTTTAGTTAAGACATAAAGCATACATGTTATCATATATAAACTTGATTAGCCATTCCAATAGCTAATCATTTACATACCCTTTTCTTACCAAACCATAACCATATCATAAGATCATTTATACAAAGTGAGTATATTGCTATACATGCCACACTCAAAATATACAATCCATTTTACCAATTTAGGTCTTCGGATAGTGTGAACAAGCCTTCGACCTATCCTGATTCTCAAGCCGGCTTGTCAAAACTATAATGAATGAAAAGAAGGGAGTAAGCATAAATGCTTAGTAAGTTCACATGCAAATAGTAAGTAACATGATCATGCAATCCAACATAAACATCATTAAAACACTCATAACATAAGAATACTTACTATCTTACCACAATTTTGTCTCACCAAGTTCTCAACTAAGGATTAAACTCATACCTGTCCATTTTCACTTTTTCAACACATTCATCATCGAATCACTTTCGTTTTAAGTATTCTCCATATTCTTTTAGAATTCTCCCGTTGAACATATCGAAATATAATTTCGGATACACGAATAGTGTGCACGTAAGTGCTATACTCATAGCTAAACAAGCTCATTAGCTTTTGAAATCTATGTAGCCAAGCTACCATGTAACCCGCCCATAAGCGAACTCGGACTCAACAACGAGCTCGGACGTTTGCATCCATAAGTGAACTCGGACTCAACTCAACGAGTTCAGATGCCTAGTTACATCTCACGAATTTGGACTCAACTCAACGAGTTCGAAACTCAACCATCCTAGTGACATGTCACTTGTACCATAATCTATTCCCAAGGTTCAAACGGGATTCTTCTCAATTACACATGTTGATCGCCTTCTTCGAAATGTAGAAACCGATATTTGCTAGCATCTCATATTTATCAAGTTGTTCACATAATTTGCATATTACCAAACAACAATAATTCACAAAGCATAATATTTCATGATAATCAGTATCATATCATATAAATAACATTAAATCACTTAAAATAAAAATTATGTTACTTTATTTACACATGAACTTACCTCGATACAAAATATTAACAATCGAGCCTATTCCTCGTAAACTTTTTTTTCCCTCGATCACGACTTGAATCTTGTTTCTCTTAATCTATAATACCAAATTAATTTATTTAATACATACATTCATCAAAACAGCCCCTAGTACGAACTTTGGCAAAATTACCATTTTACCCCTAAACTTTCACATATTTGCACTTTTGCCCCTAGGCTCGTAAATTAAACCTCATCCTATTTTCTTATGTTTTATGACATTCTGATCATTTTTCCCTTCTATGGCAACATCAAATTCACACTCTAACATGTACTTATGAATATTAGGTATTTTTATCGATTAAGCCCTTTTACTCGTTTTCACTTAAAACCGAGTAGCACAAGTTGTCTAACGTAATTTAAAACCTCATATTCTATCGTAAAACACCAAAATATACAAATTTAACCTATGGGTATTTTTCCAAATATGAACCCTAGGTTGACTTATTGCTAGCATAAGCTAAATCGAGCTACCGGGATTCCAAAAACATAAAAATCATTAAAAACGGGGCTTGAAATCACTTACTATGGAGCTTAGAAGTTGAAGAAACCCTAGCTATGGAGAGAGGTAAGGTTCAGCCAAGGCTTGATGAAGATGAACACATTTTGGCCTTAATTTCCCTTTTAATTAATTTTAATTACAAAATGACCAAAATACCCTTAATACCTTTCTTTGAAAATTTTCATGTACAAGCCCATTTTTGTCGAAAATTTTAGAAATTGGTCAAATTTATATTTAAGACCTCCTCATTAATATTCCAAATAATTTCATACTAAAAACTTCTAGAATGCAAGTTTTGCAAATTATTCGATTTAGTCCCTAATATCAACTTAAACACTTTATGCATAGAATTTCATCACGAAATTTTCACACAATCATTCAATCATATCATAAACCTCAAAATAATTATAAAATAATTATTTCTATCTCAGATTTGTGGTCACAAAACCACTATTCCGATTAGGCCCTAATTCGGATATTACAACTCTTCCCCCCTTTAAGGATTTTCGTCCTCGAAAATCTTACCGGTAAACAGGTGTGGGTATTGATTTCTTATGGTTTCCTTAGTTTCCCATGTAGTCTCTTCTACCCCGTGCTTTTGCCACAATACTTTCACGAAAGCGACACTTTTATTTCTTAATTGCTTGACTTCTCGAGCTAAAATCTTAATGGTTCTTCTTCGTAAGTCATATTCAATTGTAGCTCAATTTCTGTCGGTGAAATTATATGTGAAGGATCCGAACGATACCGACGTAACATAGATATGTGGAACACATCATTCATCTTCTGTAATTTAGATGGCAATGCTAGCCGATAAGCTATTGGTCTAACTTTTTCAATTATTTCATACGGTCCGATAAAACGCGGACTCAACTTGCCCTTCCGTCCAAATCTAAGAACTTTCTTTCATGGAGACACTTTTAAAAATACCGTATCACCAACTTGAAACTCGATTTCCTTTTGTTTCAAATCCACATTTCTGTCTATCCGAAGCAGCTTTCAAACAATCTCGAATCACTTTCACTTTTTCTTTGGTTTCTTTTATTAGATCAAATCCATAAATCTGATTTTCCTTGAGTTCAGTCCAATACAATGGCGTCCGACATTTACGACCATACAATGCTTCATAAGGTGCCATCTTCAAACTCGTCTGATAACTATTATTATAAGCAAATTCTACTAACGGTAAGTACCTTTCCCAACTACCTTGAAATTCCAATACACAACATCTGAGCATGTCTTCAAGAATCTGAATCACTCTCTCTGACTGTCCATTAGTTTGTGGATGAAAGGCAGTACTGAAATTTAACTTCGTACCTAATGCCTCTTGCAACTTTTGCCAAAACCGCGAAGTAAATCTTGGATCTCTATCTAAAATGATTGACAAAGGTATTCCATGAAGTCTAACAATCTCACTGATATACAATTCAGCCAACTTATTAAGAGAATAATCCATACATACCAGAATAAAATGAGCCGATTTAGTCAGTCTATCAACTATTACCCAGATGGCATCTTTCTTCCCCAAAGTTAACGGTAACCCTGATACAAAATCCATAGTAATCCGATCTCACTTCCATTCAGGAACCATGATAGGCTGGAGTAGTCCCGAAGGTACTTGGTGTTCAGCTTTCACTTGTTGAAAAATTAAGCACTTTGATACAAACTCAGAGATATCTCTTTCATTCCACTCCACCAATACATTTTCTTCAAGTCATTATACATTTTCGTACTGCCCGGGTGAACCACCAAACAACCATTATGTGTTTCATGCAAAATATTTTGAATCAACTCATCATTTTTCGGTACACAAATCCGGTTTTTAAACATCAAGCAACCATCAGAACCGATTCCGAAATCTGACCTTGTATCAACCTCACATTGTTTTCTTTTGGCTTGCAAATCTTCATCGCTTTTCTGAGCCTCACAAATCTCTTATAAAAACATCGTCTTGCTCTTAACTCTGCTAGAATCGAACCATCATCTGATACCTTTAACTGAGTATTCATAGCTCTCAAAGTAAATAGCAACTTTCTGCTCAAAGCATCGACAACCACATTCGCTTTTCCCTGATGGTAGTCAATAACAAGCTCGTAATCTTTCAATAACTCCAACCATCTTCGCTGTCTCAAATTCAAGTCTTTTTGTGACATCAAGTACTTAAGCCTTTTGTGGTCGGTATATACTCGACACTTTTCACCATACAGATAATGTCGCCAAATCTTCAGAGCAAACACTATAGAAGCCAATTCTAAATCATGAGTTGGATAATTCCTTTCGTGAGATTTTAACTGCCTCGAAGCATAAGCCACCATTTTTCCTTCTTGCATAAGTACACATCCTAAGCCATTTCGAGAAGCATCACTATACACCACAAATTCTTTACCTGATTCGGGTTGTACCAACACTGGTGCTTCAGTTAATAACTTTTTCAATTCTTCAAAACTCTGTTGACATTCTTCCGTCCACTCAAATTTAACATCCTTTCGGAGTAGTCTAGTCATAGGAGCAGCAATTATAGAAAATCCATTTACAAACCACCGATAATACCCAGCTAGCCCCAAGAAACTTCTAACCTCGGTTACACTTTTCGGTGGTTTCCAATCAACAATGGCCGAAATTTTACTAGGATCAACCCGTATAACATCACCTGAAACAATGTGACCCAAAAAATCCAACTTCCCGAAGCCAAAATTCACTTTTACTAAACTTGGCATATAACTGCTTATTTCTCAAAGTTTGCAAAACTATCTTCAAGTGTTTGGCATACGCTGTCTCATCTTTCGAATAAATTAAGACGTCATCTATAAATACCACAACAAATTTGTCCAAGTATGGCCAAAATATGCGATTCATCAAATCCATAAACATAGCAGGAGCATTTGTTAACCTGAATTGCATAACTAAAAATTCATAATGACCGTACCTTGTTCTAAAAGCAGTTTTAGGCACATCCGACTCTTTTACTCGTAGCTGGTAGTACCCAGATCTCAAGTCAATCTTTGAAAACCATGTCGCTCCTTTCAGCTAATCAAACAAATCATCAATTCTCGGCAACGGATACTTGTTCTTGATTGTCACCTTGTTTAATTGCCGATAGTCAACACACAATCTCATAGAACCATCCTTCTTTTTCACAAATAACACGGAAGCACCCCAAGGTGAAAAACTCAGTTTCACAAAGCCTTTGTCAGTCAACTCTTACAATTGCGACTTTAATTCTTTCAACTCTGCTGGTTCCATTCTATACGGAGCAATCGAGATCGGAGCTGTTCTCGGTATCAACTCAATACCAAATTCTACTTCCCTGACTAGAGGCAAACCCGACAACTCTTCTGGAAATACATCTGCGAACTCACACACAATCGGCACTAATTCAACTTTCTTTTCAATTTCTTTTGTATTAATTACATACGCCAAATAAGCTTCATAACCCTTCCTCAAATATCTCTGAGCCGACATCAAAGAAATCACACTAGATAATACCTCTGATTTGCCTAGTTCAACCCGCAGAATTTTACCACTTTCACACTTTAATTCTATAACCTTTTCTTTGCAATTTACTATAGCATCGTGCAATGTTAACCAATCCATACCCAATATAACATCAAATTCATCAAACAGCAACAACATCAAGTCGGCCAGAAAGTAATGACCCCGAATCATTAGAGGGCATTTCTTGCATACTTTATCATCTATCACACATTTGCCTAATAGATTCGACACTTTGATCATAAATTCTGTGTACTCAACAGGTATATTCATACTAGACATCAATTTCATGCACATATATGAATGAGTAGAACCGGGATCAATCAAAGCAATAACATTAACATCATAAAGAGAAAATATACCAGTAATCACGTCGGGTGATGAAGCATCTTCACGTGCCTTTATGGCATAAGTTCTAGCTGGAGCCCTTACTTCAGGTTTAGCTGCTGAATCTCTAACTACATTCTTGCTGCTTGCTTCATTTCCAGCTTTTCTCGAATATCTTCCCCTCGAGTCTGCACCACTAGCTTTTACATTCTGAAATTTTTCCTTCTCAACTCTCTCTGGGCAGTCTTTAATAAAATGATCCGAAGAACCACACCGAAAACATTCATTCACTCGACATGGGCCAAAATGATTTCTACCATACCGCTGGCACTCAGGTTTAACAAATCTCGAATTCCTCACACTAGCCACGGAAGTAGTTTGAGATTTAAGACCCATATTTTGCTTCTTAAAATTTCCACATGATTGTCCGGCCGAAACCTGAGAACGAGGATTCATATTTTTAGATTTTCTAGATTGCTGTGAGAATGAACTTTTCGTCGATCTTTTCTTCCAATTTCTAGTCTCAGCCTCTATTTTTTTCTTCTCTTTAAGTAGTTCTTCAGCCTTGCAAGCCCGATCAACAAGTACTACCATTTCTTTTAATTCAAGAATTCCAACAAATACTTTGATATCTTCATTGAGTCCGTCTTCAAATCGTCTACACATTTTAGCCTCTGTAGGAACATATTCTCTAGCATACTTACTCAACCTGACGAACTCCCTTTCGTATTCAGTAACTGTCATGTTCCCCTGCTTCAACTCAAGAAACTCTTTACGATTTTGATCAATAAATCTTTCACTGATGTATTTCTTCCGAAATTCTTCTTGAAAGAACTCCCAAGTTACTTTCTCTTTTAGTACTAATGAAATCAATGTCTTCTACCAATGATAGGCTGAATCCCTCAACAATGATATAGCACATTTCAAGCATTCCTCAGGTGTACAAGACAATTCATCAAATACCCGAATAGAATTCTCAAGCCAAAACTCTGCTTTCTCGGCATCATCATCAACATTTGCCCTGAATTCTTCGGCCCCTTGCTTACGGATTCTGTCAACTGGAGTTTTGTGAAATTTCATCAGATCTACACCTTGAGGCATTGGGGGTACAGGTTGAGGAATCGGGGGAGGTAGGGGAGGTTTTGCATTCGGGTTCGTATGAACGTACTCAGTATACCAGGCATTCATCATTTGGAGAAAGGCTTCTCGAGCCCCTTCTCCTCCTCTTTGACCAACAGTAGGAGGTGAATTTTCAGTTGGCACCGCCCTTTCAGCCGAAGCTGGTGCATTATTCTCTACATCATCAGCCACAGCTGGATCGGGATCCATTTACTATAAAAAAAATCATTTAAAAGGTCAGAAGTCGTCACACTATCACAATATATATGGCATGTATAGCAAAACCCGTACATACAACACGTTAGTTCGAGAACCGAGTAAACCTACTCTGATACCACTAAATGTAACGCCCTCATGCTCGAGACTGTCACCAGATTCGAGCTTGAGGTGTTACTAAACTTAATTCATTAACTAAACAACTCAAACAATTTCTTTTAAAATTTTCAAACAAGTTGGTTAACTGCGTCACAGTCGCTTAAAAATTAATATATCGAGTTTCGAAACTCGAAATTAAGATCCGTAAATTTTTCCTGAAACTAGATTAATATATCCATCTACTATTGTTTTTCTAGAATTTTTGGTCGGGCAAATTAGTACATTTTATTAGTTAATGTCTCCCCTATTTCAGGGTTTGACTGCTCTGACCTCTGTGTATTACGAATCAGATATCTCCTTGTACAAAGTTTCAATGATTATGCCATTTGTTTCTCCTAAAACTAGACTAAATAAGGAATCTTTACATATAAAGTATGACTTATAATTATATTTTTACAATTTATGGTAAATTTTTAAATTCAGAACAGGGGATTTAGAGATCACTCTGACCCTGTTCCACCAAAACTTAAATATCTCATAAAATATAACTCATTTACCTATTTCGTTCCTTCAATATGAAAATAGACTTATCAAGATTCAATTTAATAGCTTATTTATCATTTAATTCCATTTTTAATATTTTTAGTGATTTTTCAAATTCACATCACTACTGCTGTCTGATTCTGTTTTGTGACCAATTTTACCTTTTCAAGGATTTTCATGGTTTGGTTAAGACATAAAGCATACATGTTATCATATATAAACTTGATTAGCCATTCCAATAGCTAATCATTTACATACCCTTTTCTTACCAAACCATAACCATATCATAAGATCATTTATACGAAGTGAGTATATTGCTATACATGCCACACTCAAAATATACAAGCCATTTTACCAATTTAGGTCTTCGGATAGTGTGAACGAGCCTTCGACCTATCCCGATTCTCAAGCCGGTTTGTCAAAACACAATGAATGAAAAGGAGGGAGTAAGCATAAATGCTTAAGTTCACATGCAAATAATAAGTAACATGATCATGCAATCCAACATAAACATCATTAAAACACTCATAACATAAGAATACTTACTATCTTACCACAATTTTGTCTCACCAAGTTCTCAACTAAGGATTAAACTCATACCTGTCCATTTTCACTTCTTCAACACATTCATCATCGAATCACTTTCGTTTTAAGTATTCTCCATATTCTTTTAGAATTCTCCCGTTGAACACATCGGAATATAATTTTGGATACACGAATAGTGTGCACGTAAGTGCTATACTCATAGCTAAACAAGCTCATTAGCTTTTGAAATCTATGTAGCCAAGCTACCATGTAACCCACCCATAAGTGAACTCGGACTCAACTCAACGAGCTCGGGCATTCGCATCCATAAGTGAACTTGAACTCAACTCAACGAGTTCGGATGCCTAGTTACATCTCACGAACTCAGACTCAAGTCAACGAGTTCGGAACTCAACCATCCTAGTGACATGTCACTTGTACCATAATCTATTCTCAAGGTTCAAACGGGATTCTTCTCAATTACACATTTTGATCGCCTTCTTCGAAATGTAGAAACCGATATTTGCTAGCATCTCATACTTATCAAGTTGTTCACATAATTTGCATATTACCAAACAACAATAATTCACAAAGCATAATATTTCATGATAATAAGTATCATATCATATAAATAACATTAAATCACTTAAAATAAAAATTATGTTACTTTATTTACACATGAACTTACCTCGATACAAAATATTAACAATCGAGCCTATTCCTCGTAAACTTTTTTTTCCCTCGATCACGACTTGAATCTTGTTTCTCTTGATCTATAATACCAAATTAATTTATTTAATACATACATTCATCAAAACAGCCCCTAGTACGAACTTTGGCAAAATTACCATTTGCCCCTAAACTTTCACATATTTGCAGTTTTGCCGCAAGGCTCGTAAATTAAACCTCATTCTATTTTCTTATGTTTTATGACATGCTTATTATTTTTCCCTTCTATGGAAACATCAAATTCACACTCTAACATGTACTTATGAATATTAGGTATTTTTATCGATTAAGCCCTTTTACTCGTTTTCACTTAAAACCGAGTAGCACAAGTTGTCTAACATAATTTAAAACCTCATATTCTATCATAAAGCACCAAAATACACAAATTTAACCTATGGATATTTTTCCAAATATGAACCCTTGGTTGACTTATTGCTAGCATAAGCTAAAGGGATTCCAAAAACATAAAAATCATTAAAAACGGGGCTTGAAATCACTTACTATGAAGCTTGGAAGTTGAAGAAACCCTAGCTATGGAGATAGGTAAGGTTCGTCCAAGTCGTGATGAAGATGAACACATTTTGGCCTTAATTTCCCTTTAATTAATTTTAATTACAAAATGATCAAAATACCCTTAATACCTTTCTTTGAAAATTTTCATGTACAAGCCCATTTTTGTCCAAAATTTTAGAAATTGGTCAAATTGCTATTTAAGACCTCCTCATTAATATTCCAAAGCAATTTCATACTAAAAACTTCTAGAATGCAAGTTTTGCAAATTATTCGATTTAGTCCCTAATCTCAACTTAAGCACTTTATGCATAGAATTTCATCACGAAATTTTCACACAATCATTCAATCATATCATAAACCTCAAAATAATTATAAAATAATTATTTCTTATTTCTATCTCAGATTTGTGGTCACGAAACCACTATTCCGATTAGGCCCTAATTCGGGATATTACATCTAGCTTTAACCTAAGGGGAAAAGCAATGTCAACACAATTTCAAAGTGGCACATATGAGATCCGTATATAAACATGCCTTCATAATTGGTCATTGATTCACTCATTTGAGACACCTAATTTCAAAAGAATGTGGACCTAAAACGTTAGATGGCCAAATGGTTGATAATTGCAATATATATTTACTTTACTAAAATCTAAAGAGGACAATTTTAATAATAAAATTTAATAATAGAGCGAGTGGGTAATTTTACCATGTTTGCAATTCCCATATTATGTACTTTTGTTTGTTATCTCAACAAAGCCATTTCACCAAAAATTCAGGTTGAAGTAAAACAGTTAAGTAGAAACGTTTGAGATTTACTATTAAAGTAAGAGATTAGAGAATTTAGGGTTTATGATTTTGTGTAAAAAATAAAAGAAGTGGACTGATACATGTATAACTGACACCTCAGTATTCGTAGGTGTCGAAGCTACCTTGAATTAAATTAAGTGGTTGAGCCTACAGGAAACAATGGTTGAATCAATGTATTTTAGCCAAAATTGTTAATTTAGGTAATTAAGGAGTTGATTCTTCTCAATCGGACTTCAATGCTCTTGAGACTCATTACCGCCGTGATTAGGCCTTTTATATATAGCCATACAATACGAATTTCTTGAAAAAAAAAAGAGTAAAAATCCACATACATGAACACTTGTGGATATCAAGATAACCCAAAAATATATATTCTAAAGAATAATGAAAAAGTAAATATTTTAAAAATTATTAAAATTAAGTATAATATTTAAATAAAAAATTTCTACATAAAAAATTTAAATGAAAATATTATAATATCTCCTAAATAAATTATTATTATTTTGATTTTTGAGTCACATTAATTCCTCCACATGATTGAGATGCTCTGTTCACTGAATAGGAGTGGTGTGTGAGCCAATATACTCCAAGTCAACGTCACACAGTACCTACGTGTATCTTCTCCAATCCCCTCACCCATGATTGCCTAGTTTGGCTTGCGCTGTCATGTGGCATTGGACTACAAGAACAAGTTGAGTTACCATAGAATATACCTCAACTGAAATTTAAATCAATAACAGAAATAAAATTCACAACATATCTTTTTTTTTCTTCCAAAAGTAAACTTTATTAATATTGGAAAAATGTTATTATACAAAAAATGTAAAAAAATCAGGGAATAATATATAGCATACTTGTATTTATTTGATATCTATCTTTTTTACTTAATGTATTTATTTTCAAGAGTATTGAAGAAAGCGATTTTGAAACTCTATTTTCGTAAACCGAGTAGCAATTATTAGATATTAATATTTACAGGATAATATAAAAATATATTAGAGAATAGTCTAGTAATTTTTTAATTAATAGCTAATTAAGGCTTAGGGACTAAATTGTAAAAGTTTGATCGCTATAGAATTTTAATTGGTAAAAGGTTTAAAGACTTAAATAACAATTAGTCAAAGGTTTGAAATGGTAAATAAACCATTTTTTAGTGGATGTTTGTGGATGGTGATGGCATCTTCCATTGAATATGATTAATGATTTAATTAGGTTAATTAAATAATGATTAAGTTAATAAACTTAATTAATTAAGTCCTAATCTACCTATATAAGCCAAATTAGTGGAAAACAATAACATCTTCATCTTCCACCTCTTTTCTTACCGTCCAAAAGAAAAAGAAAACCTGAGGAACCATTTTTAACATTCGACCAACATTTGGAAGGTAAATTCAAGCCTTTTTTCTTTTTTGCAATTTTTATAGATTTGGGATCATCGGAGATTAATTTAGCTAGCCCATGTACTAATTTGTAAAACTATTGAAGTTTTAGAAAGTTGTCATTGTTGATTTCTTGAAGAATTATGCTTGAAATTGATAGATTTTAAGCTTAGAATATACAAAGGACTAGTTTGTAAGGTTAATTTAGCTTGTTGTTAACTTTGTTACATTAAGGACCAACTTGAACAAATGCTAAATTTTTATTAAATTATGTTAGAAAAAGAAAGTATAAGGTCCCTAATGAGAATATATGAAATCAGATTTTAATTCGAAGTTAGAAATTAGAAGTTATGCTTACCCCGAGTTCAGTGACTAAATTGATTAAAATGTAAAATATGAGGAGAAATTGAAAAAATTCAATTATATGGAATTATACATATTACGACATAGTCTAGAAATATTTGTATTGATTGATGTTATAGAGTGATTATTTAGATCAAGAATCGGATCGGAGTGCAGTTGATTGAGGAAAAGGAAAAATTATGGATTAGCCCCTGAAGTATCAACTTTACGTATTTTGGACAGGTAAGTTCATATGGGACTTTTCACCTTATTATATTTTATGATTGAATTATGTTTGAATTTATCTATATGCTATATTTAAGTAGAATTTATTGAATTTGACACATATGGTTTAAATTGGACTAAATTGAAAAGTTACATAAATACTAGATATTATAAGATAATGCAAATGTAGTCGTTGGTTGATTACTGGACTAGCAAATGAAATATGTATATGTGTTCAAATTTTGATAATGATATATGTAAACAGAAACGATTCTTGTTTGAACTTAGTAAAAGGTTAGGATACGTATGTCATGTCATTAGGGTTATACGCTCGTTTGATTAGGGATTTTACATATTATTGCAAGATCTAGAATTTTTTACATATTCCCAGGTTATACATATTGAAGGTTTAGCCTGACCGAGTAGCCTCGATATAATGTCAGCTTGTGTGAGCAACCTTTATATACTGTCAACTTGTGTGAGCAACTTATTCTTGTATATCCAAGTCCGTTTTACTATAGTTCCATCGGGTGTGCAACATCCCAAAAATAAAGGTTAGCAGAATCGGGTTTGTGAATCAAGAGAGAGTGGTCATGCCTTAATTTTTGAAATTTATCTATACATTTTTAGGAAATAAATGAGGTATTTGTTTGTTGGTTAAGTGTTAGTGAAATGTTCCTTGAAACCCAAGTTCAAATCCCTTCTCTTTCACCATTTTTATTATTTTACAAATTTTACCTTAAACCCTAGTGTGCGACATACCTTGTTTTTAAAATAAATATTGAAAAATTATTTTGAGAATGAGGAAAAATCCTAATGGTTAAAAGAAATATGAGAAAGCATGGAAATTAAATGAGGTCCCAAGTTCAAATCCCTTCCCTTGCAAAATAATTAAATTTTGCAAAATCTCTTGTTTTTGTAATGTGTGTGCCATCCATACCCTTGAACCCTAGGTATAAATATAATTTTTATTTTATTTTTAAGACTTTAATTCAAATTTTACCTACCCAAGCTGTTCACCCTCTTCTTCTCATCTTTTCTCTTCAATTTTCTTTCTTTATCCCATTGTTGTCGTTGCCTACACCTAGTTTTACAATCACTTTCTTCTTTTTCTTTTTGCCACAATATTTGTTAACTTATTCTCCACCATATTGCTGTCATTTTTCCTCCTTGAAATCAACCCCAAATCTGAAATCTTGAACTCCAAGATCGATCCTGAACATTGCCAAAAAAGTGTTATTGCTGTTTCTCTAGACTAGCTTGGGTAAGGTCTCTTCTCTCTTCAATTTCTTAATTAATCTTTTCCATTAAAAACCTAAATTTATAGATATAGAATTTGGGGGATTTTAAATGATTTTAAATTTATTTTTCCAAATTTTAATGAGATCTCAAACCGTTTTAAAATTCAGCCCTAATTTTGGCCACCGCGAGTGGTGGTACTTGCACCTATGGGCAAGAAAAGGGGCTATTTTGTTTCTTGATTCTTGCCTGTATTTTTCCAGCATTAACTTGAGTTATTTAACCCTCCTAATCATATTTTAAACTTATTTCAATTATGTAAATAATTTCTTGATCGATTAGCCATTCGGATCCCTCAAATCGTGAAACGTAAGTGCAATTAAGGGTAACTAGTTTGTTATTTTGACATAGTTGTTGGATAAAGGTTATGATTTGATTAAATGAAGGAATTTAATCATTAATTAGCTACTTATTTTCCAGTATATTATTGAACTAGGTGCTGACCCAAACACCTCAAATCATCCGTAAAGGCGAAGAACGATTGTATGTACGGTTTGCATCGATATAGTGTAAGGAATCTAACTAGTTTGGATTCATAAAATAGTTATAATTACAACGGTTGGTTTGAGCTCATAAGTGGGTGTTTGGAGGCTGGTTTAATTTTAAATTTATTGCATTTATAATTAATTTTGGTTTAGGTTCGTTTAAGGAATTATTAAGGAAAACTGGAAGATTCGCTACTGTGCTGCGAGGAAGCGAAAAATAAGGTGTGTGTCATAAACTCATAAAATTGTTTGAAAGTGTTAAATATCATGTTATATATGATAAATTATCTTTATTATTGGATTGTCTTAATATCCAAATTATTGATTTTGTGAGTGGCCGAACTAGGTATGTTTCGAGCCTTAAAAGATTGACATGTTGGCAAAATTGCTAGTTTGATAGTATGGATGTTTGATTGAGTTTGTAATTGCATATTTGAGTTATAATATTAGAGAATGTTTGAATTAATGATATAATGTATTGAGATATTAAGTTTATGTATGATTTAAATGCATGATATATTTGTTATATTGTATACTGAAAAGGGTGCTATTTATGCACAATGAAAATCGGTAAAGTATGTGAAATTGAATGATATTGATTGATACCAACACAATGGTAATTTGAAAGATTGGAACACTGTTTCCATTTACTGAAAGTATGTGATTATTAAGGACTTGCTATGCATGTCAAATGAATGTGAAAAGTATTGAGATATGATTATGTATGAGATTGTGTGACATATTGCATATGCATTGGGTTGGGATTTTGTGGTTGACGGAGGAGTTCCGTGGAGTACCGGTGGCATATTAAGTCTGCATTATTCTTAGTCAGTGCACTACAGCTAGAGTACCGAGGGGATTGAAAATTTTATCGTATATTATATGTTATTAGCGATTGTATCGCACTATTTGATATCCGACAGATTTTCTGCATTATTGATTATTCGGTGGTTTTACCACATCGAGCTATGATCATAATGTTTTGGAGTTTGGAAGATGGGTTCTGGGGAACTCGTGGTGTGTAGCGGATGGTATGGGTAGGAACCTTTTTGCATTGCATCATGTGCATGACATATACGAATGTTATTGATTTATGCTATGCATTGTATTTTGTTATATTGAATGGTATCGAAACTAATGATTGTTACTCGAATGAATGATGAACTATGCTTATACACCATTTGACATCAATTTGATAACGGTTATGTAATGATATGAAATTCCTATGATGGTTCTGCTTTCTTCTATTGATGCTAATATGTTTCACTGTATTTGATGTTTTTGCTCGTTTAAATAATTATTCGACTCACACTGAGCTTTTCATAAGCTCACCCCCCAATAGTGTTTAACTTTTTAGGTAAACCGCAAAATTAGGACCGGACTCGGTATTAAGAGAATCAACTTGGACCTCAGATTATTTTTTTAATTAATTATTAATAAGTCTTTATTGGTTTTGGCTCGTAATTTTTAATTATTTCTGGTCTGTGGCTTGGTAACTTTTCTTTTGGGAATTTTTGCATGCATGGATTATTCAAGCATAATAACCGAATAATGCGTTATATCAGGCTTAAGCAAAATTTGATATTGTTCCCTAGTTTTCACTACATTGCAAATGACCTGTTTTTGAAAAACAAATCGATAAGGCAACTAATTTTCCAAAATGACTTGAAAAATGGTTTTCCTGCTGCATTAGTTTAACTTTGAGTTTTTTTTAAAGAAGAGCGACAAGCAAACTGTTTTTCTAAAACAGCACTGTCAACAATAAAATGAATCTTAAGCATACACGACCTAATGAATGAATGCTTTTAAATTAACTCAAAGTACAACTACGGTTTTCTCTAAAATGAGTTTTTTTTTAAAGTCTTAAAAAGTAACGTAAGTTAGCTTAGCCATTTTAGTGGCTAATGTAGCCTTCTCAATCTAGCCATAATGTCTAGGCTGGGTTTGGGAGGTTACGGGTGATATTCATTTGATTGAAAATTTAAATTTAAATTTAAATATGGAATGGAAATGAAATGATATTTGTTGATACTTATATGTGGATTATTACATGGTTTTGTTTAAGTTTCAATATTACTTATGATTTGGGAATATGACTAATGCTTTTAATTGGTGATGTTGTTATATGTATAGATATATCATAATGTGCCTAAGGATTGTAACACCCCAAACTCGGCCTAGACGTTAAGATCAAGTCTGAAAAGTTACATTAACTTTATTAGAAAAAAAACCAACTTTTATAAACACAGTTAAAAACCATTTGACAGATTATAATAATCATAAAAACCCAGTTGATAATTCAACAATCTTAGAAAGTCTTAATATGAAGAAAATATTGAAATTATTGATAATGTAAAAAGGGTGATAAAGCATATTGATCGAGCTTCCATTACTCCAACCCGATTAAGACTATGAGTTACCTGTAATTCAGTTAACAAAAAAATGAGTCGAGAACTTTGTATGTAACCGATATAAATTCAACTCGAAGTATAACTATAATAGTAAATTCCTAAACTCATGTTCGAATCAGAAGTAGATGATATTCAGTACGGTCTTAACAATTCAGACAAATGGCAGAACAATTTAAGTTCAAACACAAAATAGATCAGTAAAAATGCAGGTTTTCCTACCCCTATCTACTATACACCATCTCCAACCCATCCAACACACCGTTAGGGGAATTTAAGACCCTTCCAGCCCTACACACCACATAGTGTTACTCCGACACATTCAACGTGATTGCAGACTAGTTGTCAAATTAATTTGCGATAAAATGTCATATTCACATATAAATTGTGGCTTAGCCATTTAACCAGAACAAATCACTTCCCCTTCATACAATTTCCCTCCAATGCAAATGCAGATTACAAACGTCAGATATCAATAACATATAGACAGTTATTCAGATACAGTTCACAGTTAAGTAGTACAGATCAATATCATCAACAATCATCATAATTAGTATACATTTAGATGGTGAATTAATCAGTCTCAGATCATTAGATAGCAACTTATGCGAGCTAATTCAGATCATATGTACACTACAGAAGTTTTACGTTCACGTTAGATGACGTTTACAGTGTAACAACCCATTTTTCAGTGAAATCAAAATAGTGATTTCGAGACCACAAATCTGGCCCAAAAATAAAATTTATTTTATTATATGGTATATATTATGATAGACATGTCGTGTGAAAAATTTGATACAAAGATTTTATCGATTAAGTGTTTAATTACGAGAAGGACTAAATCGCATAAAATGCTAAAGTTGAGTTCTAGTAGCTATAAGGATTAAATAGCTATGGAATTCAAATCTAGAGGTCCTTATATGGTAATTAGACCATTAAAGAAAAGTATGTAGATTTTTGGTGACTCTTCCATGGAAAAATTAGAAAAGAGTAGGGACTAAATTGGAAATTAAAATAAATAAATAAATAATTAAAAGATGATAAAAAGAAAATATCATCTTATTTTGTCATCTTCAACCCCAAAATTTTATGGAAACCCTAGGAGAGAGAGAATAAACTTTCAAGGTTTAATTGGGTAAGTTTCCTTGTCCCGTTTTTAGTAATTTTGATATTTTGAAAACCGGGATAGTATAATCTATCTATTTGGAGGATTAATTTGAAAATTTATCAAATTATGGAAAATGGGTCATGGATGAATATGCTGGAAATTAGAAATTTATAGTAGGAAATAGGTCATGGATAGATAAACAACTTTTACAAAGTGATTTTTTATGAAAACATGATTTAGGGACTAAAATGTAAAGTTATGAAATTTGATGAAAAATTATGAATTTTTATGAATACATGTGCTGTAAATTTTGTAATGGGGTTTTGGTTAGGCTTGGAATAGGGAGTAAAGTGCACAAGTTTCATTTTTCAAGCTTAGGGACGAAATTAGAATTTATGGAAAAGATAGGGGCAAAATGGTAATTTTTCCTAGAACATAATTTGTGTCCAAATAAATATAAAATATGTGAAATTGATGATTAAATCTATTTATATAGACCCGGACAACACAAATTCGAGGTTAGACCGAGGAAAAGAAAAACTTTCGGATTAGTAGATTTTATACGCGAACAAGAGTCGAGGTAAGTTCGTGTAACTTAATCGAGCCTGTAAATATGTTTAATTGAATGTTGTGTTTTTATGGAATGTGACTTATATTGATGTACATTATTGGTATGCTATAATGAAAAATTTAATACATGCTTGAAATGGTGAAAAAGGGTTAAGTCCCGATTGAATTTTGGATTTCGATGATCATATATGCTTTTTCGAAACGAATAAGGTCCTGCATTTGTTGTGGACAGGATTTAGCTCAGACGAGTAACCCTATTGACCTTATTATTGAAAGGATTTAGCCTGGACGGGTAATCCTGATATAATACCTCTCGAGTATAAGTTATGATTAGGGTTTAGCCTGGATTGGTAATCCTAATTGAGCTCTTTTGAGCATACGTTATATAAAGGATTTAGCCTAGACTGATAATCCTGTTATACGATATGTGACTCGAGAGCATGTTCCTTGGTTAAGTGCCCTAAGGGTTACCCTCAAATAAGAATTGACAGGTTATTGAATCATACACCTCGAGTGTACCACCTGAGTATTCATCAGAATTTCAATGATTCAACGGACATAAAACTATTGACATGACATGAGAATTATGAGATGAAATGAAATTGTATTGAAAGAGTATTGCATGATGAGCTCATCTATCCTTACTTGATATATATGTAAACTTTGTGAGTGACATGTTTGGTTGGATGCATGTGTTTAGGAAATTTTTCCAAATGGATGGAAAACTTGTTATTGTATGCTTAGATTTAATAAACGGGATTGGTAAGTTATAGTTTTTGTTATACGAACTTACTAAGCATGTAATGCTTACTCTACTTTATTTTTCCCTTGTTTTATAGTGCTCGAAAGCTCGCAAAGGTTGGAGATCATTAGAGCATCGTCACACTATCATTTTGGGTATACTTAGTAAAATCATTTTGGTATAATGGCATGTATAGGACAACTTGACCAATAATGGCTTGAAAATGATGTTTTGTAACCTAACCATTGGAATGGCTAATAATAGCTTATTTTGGTATGATTAAGTAGATTATTATGATATATTCATATGTGATATGTTGAGTACATGTGATCAAATGATGTTAATGCCTAAGTTAATCCAAGGTAAGTTTATAAACACATATGCATGTAATGGTATGCCATGATGAATGATAGAATTGATTAATTTGTATGCTTGGAATGGTTGGTATTGGATGTGTGTTTCAACTGCAGGTCTTGGGTGAAATTTTGGGTGAGAAATGAAGTTAGAAATGGCTTTATTTTTTCCACACGGGCAGACACACGAGCGTGTGTCTAGACCGTGTTTGACACACGGCCGAGTACATGGGCGTGTAGTTAGGCCATGTGTCCTCTGCACCTTAATTTTGAGAAACAGAATGCTCAGAATTGAGCACACGGGCAGAGACACGGGCGTGTGTCTCAGCTGTGTGTGCTACACGGCCTAGAACACAGGCGTGTGTCTTGGCCATGTGAAACCTGCACCTAATTTCGAATTGAATTAATTAACCATATAGCCTAGCACACGGGCATGTGGCATAGCCGTGTGCACAAGTCAGAGAGTTACACGGGGTCGAACACGGTCTGCAGCACGGGCGTGTCAAAAGGTCACATGGGTGTGTCCCTTCGACCACACGAGTGTGTGTCCCCTACACCTTGGAAAATTTTTGTAATTTCGCGAAAAATTCTTAAATTTCCCAAGGAAGTCCCGGCTCGATTCTAATGCTCGTATTGGGCCTTGACGGTCCAATTGATGGATGTTATGAATGATCTCGGTTAATGAATTGTAATTTACATAAATTATGTTTAAAATGTTATGAAAGTTTTGGTAATGCTCCGAAACCCTATTCTGAAGTCGAATATAGGTTAGGGGTGTTACATACGGCCTCAGGGATAAATCCCATTTTTGACCTACACGTTTGTGTGGTTTCACATGGCATAAATGATTGGCCCGCATGGCCGTACACAGCCTGACACATGCCCTTGTCATTTGCCTGTGTGGTCCTAAATTGTAAATAGTGAGTCACTCGGCCTAGACATACGCCTATTTCTTTATCCCATGTGGTTTTTAATAGCAAATAGTGAGTCACATTGCTTGGGCACACGCCCATGTCTTTAGCCCATGTGGTCTCTAATAGCAACAGTAAGTCACTCAGCCTGGGAACACGGCCTCACAAACGGCCGTGTGGCATTGACAGTCATTGTTTCCAACGTTTAAATTTCGTAGAGATTCGAGTTTTTAGTATGCACTTGAAGTTTTTTCAAAGCACGAATAATGTAGAAGACTCCCGAAGCCTAAAACGGCCATTCAATAACTCAATTAAACAACTTAATTGACAACAACACACAATAACGTGTAGCACTATGTCAAAAGTTTTGACGCAAAACCTTCAACGAGTCCAAACTTACCGACAAAATCAACAGCAATTACTCGAGTTAGTGCACTGAGTATCGTTGCTTTCAATATCGTTGTCTAAAAAGAAACCAAATGACCGCTTAAAATAAATTTTAAACAATTCGAGTTGAAAACAACACAACAGAAATGAATGAAACAACCATTTAATAGAAGTTCTATAAATAAAAATTTATGGAATTAACCTTTCAATCAGCAACAGTGAAATACGTACTTACCCGATCACACACACCGAAACTATAACAGAAAGAAAAGAAGAAAAAAGAAAAAAGAAATGGGAGAGGAAGAATGATAAGATAAGAAAAGGGAAAGGAAGGAAAATAAAAATAAAAATAATTAAATTTATAAAATAGATAACCAAATTAATTCTACAAAAAAGCAAAAATACATCCATGCTTCCCTTTTGCAGAGACTCAAACACAAGACCGGAGAGTAGACGGATGCTTAGCTAGTGAACCAGTAGGCTCATTCTTGACATAGATTTACACAGAATTAACTTGAAGTCAATGGCTCAATTGCATAGATTAAATAAAATTGAATTAGCAAAACTTCTAAAGACGCAACTCAAATTCCCGACCTCAAACACATAAACAGAGCATATAACTACAGATACAGAGACTTAATTATGATGGAATTCAATAGTCAGACATTCAAATTTTGGGGGATTAAAGTTAAGTTGATTGCCAAATAGATTAGTTAACTATGCCTTAATGATCAAGGTATGTTTTAGTTTCCATTTGAACTTACTAATCATTATTAATGCGTATCCTAGTTGTTTACTTTCCTTGTAAATTTGAACATTACAAAACTGTTAAGCCGAATCAGTGAAGGGGCACATACTATCCCAATATAGCAGTTATAAATTCATTTTGAATCTAGAATTTGTGGCATGTACATAGGGACTTTTGTTATGCAAATGGTCAAATTCGTGTTAATGTTTTGTGATAAGTTAACAATGGATGGAACTTATGTAGTTGTCTTGCTTTGTGAACTAAATGATACATAGTTGGATCAAACGATAGTTATAAAATCTTAATGGATACTTGTATGCATAATGATCTCATTTGATAAATGTTGGTATGATAATGATTATATGTAACACCTTGCCCGACATAGCCCTAGTTAGTGGTTTGAATGGGCGAATTGTTGGTTAAAGTATAAGCCAAGAAAGACTAATTTACGTCCTATTCGTCAGGTTAAGTTAGTGTTGTTTGTCGTTCCATGATTAGTAGATTGTTTGGTTAATCAGGTAAATTTGTAAAGGCTCGGTTGAAGGTTCGTCTTTTTACGAAGTATAGGTTATTGATCTACACGTCTTAACATAGTTGTTGTAGAGAACCTGCTAATTAGCGGATTCTCTTGGCAAGCCTTATGTTGGTGGACACTTCTATTAGTATCCACCAGTGACAGGTGATTAGGTCATGGACTCGATAATTTTCTTTATGAGCACGTGGGTATGCTATTTATTTTTAATTGGTTTCTTGTTAAGATCTAATTGGAAATTAACTAGAGTGCAAGGATGTTTAAGGTAAGATTTATCTAAAAATTATTATGTCGGCCACGAAAGGGTGCTAAGTCAGCTTTGCATGGTTGGCCATGTATAGGGTTATTGTGAGAGTTGTGTGGGCTATAAATAATGGTGTGGCTGTTGTAGCGAGGGTTCTTTTCTTGCCTTTCTTTTGCCTTGTTCCTATTTCTTGTACCCCGAGAAAAGAGGGAACAACCTTATTAGAGAAGAACTAGCGACTGTCCGAATAACAAGTAAAGGTTGTGGAGTGTAGCGAAAGACTTGTGGTATGACTGACAACTTGGAGATCTTTTATGAGTATCCAATTTGTGTGGGGCTTTTTATGAGTCTACTTTGAGTCCCTGTATACTATTAGTTTCTAGGCTGTAATAGTTAAGGGTTATGAATGTAGGTAAAATCATCTCCTTTGAACAGGGTAAGTTGTTGCATGTAACCATCTACATATGCTTGTAAGTGATAAGAAATAAATATAACTTCATTGGTATGCAAACTCGGTATCCGGATATGATGGGCCATTGGTAGGGCATGTTAGTTGCTAACAAGATTGGCATTATGGGTGATTCCATCAGTGGGGAATGTTAGTTGCTAACTATGGCAAAGAGCTCTGATCTTGTGGGAAAACATGCATAAATTCTTAATAACATAGATTATGAAATTTGTAATGAGTTGTAAATATGAAATTTGATGTTAACACAAGGAAAGGTGTTGGAAAGAGTAAGAAAATGTGAATGTGTTGGATGTAATGTATGTTACGTATATCCGTAGTAAGTGATGAGACCGCCAAACAAAAAAGTTGAATATGCAGTTGTATTGCATGGTAAGTATTAAGTCTTTATCTTAATTAATGTGTTTTGGGTGAAACGTATCTATTAGTTGTAGTGCTTGGCATATTCTATCTGCCAAAAGAGAGTCATACTCAATAGGCATATAGATGCCAGTCAACAGGTGTGTCTAGGATGATAGAGTAAGTGAAGGTAGCTTTCGTGAAGTATTTGTTCTGTTGATTTAACAAAATTGTTCTCTGGAAAAGTAGTTGCATACTGTATTCAACAGATGATAGAGTCCACCAGGGGATACTATCCGCCAGGAATAGCTATCTTCCATTGCCGTATGTAATAGGGTAGAAACCCAATTGTCTTTGTGAGAAGTCTGTTAACATATTATTATTTGTATATGTATAAGTACACCCAGTTATTCCTGCTCATGGAATTTATTTGGAAAGGGTTGAGCATTTTTTGTTGTTAGAGGTCACTAAGTTCTTTTGAACTTACTCTATTTCTTTCCCTTTTTCCAAGTGGTACCTCAGTGTAAAAGGGCTTATAGAAAGGACTCAGCCAGAAAAAGCAACCTCTATTGTGAGCCTCGCCTATGTTTGTTTTGTAACATGCATATAGTTTCATTTTGGGCAGGTGACGCTTTTGTAATAACTTACAGCTTTTGCTCTATCTCTGTTTTGTGAGAATTGTCACTTATTCTAAAGATATATGCAAATTTTAAACAAGTAAAAGTTCATGAGATGATCTTTAGACGTATACGAAAAATATTTTGAATGATGTTTGAGTGCTAGTGATGAAATAAAAACTTTTGTATATGAAAAAGCTAGTTTTGTGTTTTGAGTAAATTTGTCAACATTTATAAGGCTTCAGCTGAAAATTCATTTTCAATTATGTTTCATTCAAAATTTTGGGTTAATGCCCCAATTTAGATAGCATACACCGAAACCTCAATAAAAATAATAAATCAACGTTAAGCCTGTTTCTGTGAAACACCTCATGCTATTACTTGGGGGTTGAGGTGTTACATTATAAGTGTGATAGTTTGAATGGTTATATAAGTAAATGATAAAATTGAAATTCTATGAATGACATGGACTGTATGGTAAGTTAAATGGTTTATTTCAAATTGTACAAGTTCATTTTGACATATTATATTAGATTTGGCATATTTGAAATGGTGAAATGAATGTTGGTAAAAATATATTTTAGATGATATATGTAATGTGGTTATGTTTATAGCTTAAATGATTAAGTATGTAGTTTAAGGGTTTGATTGGTTTGAACTAGGAAATGTGCCATTGGTACACTATTAATCAAGTTGTTGGTTCATATTTGATTCATAAAGAATACATGTTTTGGCTGAAATTATGGTAAGGATATGTAAAGTAGTTAAATATAGAAATTTGATATTGAAGCTCATTAGAACTTCTAGAAATAGTTTGTCACATCTTGACATCAAGCTAATGTCACCGTGATGAGATCAAGTTAGCATGCCACCACGTGGCGTCTAGTATTGGTCGTTGGGACAAGACCTACTCAGTATGTTGTGTTGTAACGAGGAACCCCCAATGTCGCAATGTCAACTTGAAGTTCTAAAAATGTTATAGTTTAGCCTTAATTTGATCTCGGGTTAGCGCTAGAGCTTTCGTAAGCTCGTATAATACCCAAAAATGTAGATATAGTATTTTATATACTTAATTTACTTGTAATTGATTGTTAATGGTTCGATTTGAATTAAAATTGTTTGCAGTTGCTCCAATAACTAATGTAGCATTCTATAGCTCAGACCCAAAAATTGGGTCAGGCAATGGGTGTTACAAAAATAGTAAACAAATAGAACACAACAGATATGTTTGCGGAGTCTAGACCAGTGAGAAATATTCACTCTCTTCAAGAATTACAAGAAGTGATCCCAATCTATCATACACCAGTGAGAATTTCCTCAGCTTTGCACCTTTAAGAATGTCATTCTCACCACTAAATTCACTCATTATGAATTCAACAAATAAAACCACAGCACAAAAGGTTTTACTTTCAAAATGCACTCATACAATAAGGTTCCCCACTAGAATATATTAAGTGCTTAATTCTCTTAGTACAGTAACTTATACAAATCTCTCAATTATATAGAATATTTTGAGAATTACTAGTTGTTAAAACTAATGTCGATAATGGAAATATAGAATGACCACAAGGAAAAAGAAAAGAAAAATAAAACACACATTTTTTGTGGAAACCCTTTCGGGGAAAAAAATCACAGGTAGAGGGGGAGAATTTCACTAATGTTGAAAATTGAATGATACAAAAGGAGTTTCAGCTACATCTATTTAAAGGTTGAAAAACCTTATTCTAATCAATGTTAAATAGAATAAGTGTAGTTCTTTACAGATTCTAATTGTGCAACATGGTCCGTAACTTGACACGAATTCTCAACAAACAATCTCCACCTTAAGCCCTCGACCTTAAGACCTACACAGATCCTCTTATTTTATCACTGTATTTTATTTCTTTAACAAGGATTCAGGTTACACAACTCTAACAATCTGCACCTTGACACGAATTCTCAATGAACAAGTTCTTCATCATGAACTCTAAACGAACAAGTTTTCCAACTTTTCCATGAAACCCCTTAAAAGGGTATTCCTTGACGATAAGCACTAACCAAGTTTAAGTAATGCTTAAACTTGGTTATAGGAAGTGACTTAGTTATAATATCTACAGCATTATCGTGAGTACTAACTTTGTTCAAACAATATCAACATGAGCAATAATATCACGCACAAAATGATACCGAAATCAATGTGCTTTGTTCTCTCATGAAACATTCGATCCTTCATAAGGAAGATGACACTTTGACTATCATAAAACATTATGCTAATTTGAAGGTTTTTACTGAGTTCACCAAAGAGTCACTTTAACTAAATAGCTTCTTTACAAGCCTCAGTAATCACCATGTACTCAGCTTCAATAGTAGACAAAGCAACTATAGTCTGCAAAGTGACTTTTCAACTGATTGCGCAACCCCCAATAGTAAAGACTTACCCTGTGAGAGATATTCTTTTATCAAGGTCTCTGGAAAAATCATAATCAACATACCCAACGACTTCATCTCTAGTTCTTACAAACTATAAGCAAACATCAGTAGTACCTCGTAAGTATCTAAAAATCGATTAAACTACTTTCTAGTGTTCTTTACCGGGATGTGATAAATCTAATTGCATATGATAAATCTAAACGTGAGCAAACCATAACATACATGAGAGATCCCACTACACTAGAATATGAAACACATGACATGTAGTCAATATCATCATCTGATTGCGGAGATAAAACCAATGAAAGTTTGAAGTGGGTTGTTAATGGAGTACTAACAAGCTTGGCACTCTGCATATTGAACCTACAAATAACTTTCTCAATGTACCCTTTTTGACTTAGGTACAATTTACATGTTTTTCTTATCTTTCATTTATCTTTACATGCTATCAACATGTCATCAACATAAAGGAGTAGATATACAAATGAACCATCAATATTTTTCTTAAAATAAATAAAACTGTCAAAGTTGCTTCTTTTGAAATCATGAGTAGTCATAAATTAATCAAACTTCTTGTACCATTGTCTTGGTGACTGTTTCAGGCCATAAAGGGGCCTTTTTTAGCAAGCAAACATAGTCCTCCTTTTCTGATACTATAAAAACCTCTGGTTGTTGTATGTAAATATTTTCATCAAGTTCTCCATGCAAGAACGTTGTTTTACATCTAAATACTCAAGCTCCAAATTATACATCGCCACAATACCAAGCAAGACTTGAATCAAACTATGCTTTACAACTAGAGAAAACGCATATGTGAAGTCTACACCTAGAATCTAATTGTAACCTTTTGCAACTAGTCTTGCTTTATATTTGGGTTCTTCAACTCTTGGAGTCTTTTTTTTTTTCAAACGCCCATTTAGAACGAATAACCTTTTTACCCTTAGGAAGCTTCACAAGGTCCCTTGTTCTATTCTTATGGAGTGATTCCATCTTTTCTTCCATGGAAATCATCCACTTTCCTGAACCTTCACAGCTAACTACTTCAGAATAAGTAGATGGCTCTTGATTTGTATCTATATCTTCAGCGACATTTAAAGCATAAGCAACTAGATCAACCTCGGTGAACCTCTTTGGAGGTTTCAATTCTCTTCTAGGTCTATTCTTGGCAATATAACATTTTGATGAAGAAGTAACTCTACTCTGAGTTTTTGTACTAACTTGAGGAGTAGACTCTATTATAGATCCTAGATTAATCTAAAGCTCCACCTGCTTCACATGTGTGTTTAAACTTTATTGGTATTTATTGGAAGATTCTTTAAGAGGTAAGTTAGACAGCATAATAGTTTCATAAAAAAATGACATCTCTGCTAATTACAATTTCCCTTATTTCAGGATGCCATAACTTATACCCTTTAACACCAGTCATATAACCAAGAAAAACACATTTAATAGATATAGGCTCCAATTTACCGTTACTAACATAAGCATACGTAGGACACCCAAAAATATTCAAATTAGAACAATCAATAGGATTATGAGACCATACCTCTTGTGGAGTCTTTTCTCAATGGCAACGGACGGAGACCAGTTAATCAGAAAACATGCAGTAGGCTGCTTTAGCCCAAAATAACTTTGGTAAACAAGAATTTGACAACATACATCAAACCTTTTTCATGATTGTTTTATTCATTCGTCCTACAAAGTCATTTTGCTATGGAGTATGACGAACAATCAAGTGTCTCACGATTCCTTCTAATTTGCACAATTCATTAAACTCATCAGAACATAATTCCAAGCCATTATTTATGCGGAGGTGTTTTATCTATTTTCTTGTCTACTTCTTTATCATAGTTTTCCAAGCCTTAAATATAGAAAACACATCACTTTTCTGCTTCAGGAAGAATGCCCAAATTATCTAGAAAAATCATCAATGATCGTCAGCATATAATTAGCGCTTCCCCTCGAACGCACTCTAGATGGTCCTCAAAGATCAGAATGACTATAATCCAAACGTTCCTTTCATGTTATGGATTCCTCTAGTGAATCAAACTCTATTTTGCTTCCCAAAAACGTAGTTCTAACAAAACATTAGTTTTCTAATGCCTTGTTCATCAAGATGTCCTCTTTTGCTCAATTCTACCATATTGTTTTCACTCATATGCCCTAGACACATATGTCAAAGTCTAGTAACATCATCATCTGACAAGGAACAGGAACGACGACTGCATCACTAGTAATAGTTGAACCCTGCAAACCATATAACATGGTAGTCTTTCTTTACCCTTTCATCACAATGAGAGAACCCTTACTGATCTTTAGAACCTCATTTTCAACTGTGTACTTGTACCCTTTTGAATCAAGAGTACTCAATGAAATCAAATTTTTCTGCAATTCTAGTACATGTCATATGCCACTAAGTGTTCTAACTCTATCGAACATCTTAATTTTGATCGTGCCAATACCTGCGACTCTACATGAAGCATTATTTCCCATCAAAACAATACGTTTAAACACTGTTTCATATGTTGTAAACCAATCTAGATTGGGACTCATATGGAAGGTGCAACCAGAATCAATGATCCATTCCTAGCTCACTTTAGAGTTGTCGACAGAAGCAACTAGGAGTTCACCATCGCTGTTTTCTTATACAACATTAGCTTCACCAAATTGTTTTTGCTATTTTCCCTTTTGATTCATTGCCTCCCTTTTGATCTTATTTTGCAACTTATAGCACTTAGACTTAATGTGCCCTCTTTTCGTGCAGGATTTATAGGTTTTACCTCTGTTTGAAGATATCGATCTACCCTTAGATTTACTGCGAGGATTTCGTTCCTGTGTCCTGCCACGATTATCATCAGTATTTCATTCTGTCTCCCATGAATAATGAGACCCTTTCCCTGAGAGTCGAATCCAGCCATAAGATGCTTCATCTTATCATACAAGGTTAGAGAAGTATAGACTTTATCAACTGTGAGAGATTCGCGGCTATACAATATTGTATCTCTAAAGGTTGAATAAGACGGAGGAAATGAACAAAGTAGAATTAACCCTAAATATTCTTTACCATATTAAACCTCCATGGCCACTAGGTCTGAGAGAATTTCTTTAAACATAGTTAAGTGTTCGTGCACAGAAGCAGCTTCCTTTAAATGATGAGCATAAAGACACTGCTTCATATGCAACTTGCTAGTTAGGGTTTTCGACATGCATAGTTGTTGTAGCTTTGCCCATAATGTAACGAGGGTCTTCTCCTTCAACTCCTCCTGTAGAATTTCATTTGACAAATGTAAATATAATTACTTTAAAGCCTTTTGATCCTTACACTTCTTCTCTTCTTTCGTCAATGTCAAAGGCATCTTATCTAACCCTAATAGGGCATCCTCCAAATCCATCTACGCAAGAATTGCCTGCATATTTACCTACCACAACGTGAATTTGGTGTTGCGATCTAACAGTGAAATATCATACTTCATCGTCACCATTACCATGATCAAGATAAGCAACCCAAAAAGCTTTGATACCAGTTTGTTAAAACTAACATCGATAATGGTAATATAGAACGATTGCGAGGCAAAAGAAAAGAAAAAAAAACACATAGATTTTACATGAAAACCCTTTTGGGAAAAAAATCACATGCAGATGAGGAGAAATTCAAAAATGTTAAAAAATGAATGATACAAGACGAGTTTCAACTACATCTATTTAAAGGTTAGAAAACCTTATTCTAATCAATGTCAAATAGAAGAAGTGTAGTTCTATACAGATTCTACTAGTGCAACATGGTCCATGTTCTACTTATACCCTACATAGATCTTCTTGTTTTACCATTGAAGTTTATTTCTTTAACAAGAATTCAAGTCACAAAACTCTAACACTAGTATAAGAAAATCTATCATAATCCCATTAAAACAGTAATAAGATGAATACAATATAATAATAATAAGTAGTTTAAACATGGACTCTTAACAACTAGGAATGTAGTGTTTCGATCCAATTCAATATCCACAATCTAAGGGATTGGATATAATGATCCAATCTCCAAAATATGTTTCCCCAAATGATATAATCTTAAAAATAACGGTCTAGATATCATTTATATACTCAACACAACCTATAAATATTGTTGAATAAATTGCTAACATCTCATAATATGAAAGCTATCTTCACAACTCAAGGCGAGCTCCCTTGGCACCCAATTAAGAGTTTCATATTGTTCAACAAATTCATTTTTGCATCTTCTCCTAAAAATACTAAAAAAGCTTACTCACACCAGCGCACTCTGGTCATTAACCATCAATCAAAATTCACCAAAAGAAAGCTTAAAGTCTCCTTTATCTCTTCCCCTTCCCAAACCTAGCCTCTAAGTCCATGAAACCAACATGCAAGTTTCCAACTACCTTAAACCCGATCTACGCCGTTGGTCGTTGGATTGGCTTGGAAATCTAATTATGGCTTCCCTTTGGTCGTTCTTGCCTTCCCACTGTTGGGACTCTCAAACAAAGGCTCAGAGATTCAAGAACCCGATAACTTGCCTGAAATGAGTCTCTCTTCTTTCGATCCTTTTATTTTTTTTCTTTCTTTTGTTTTTGTTTTTACTCTTTCTTGTGGCAGGGACTTGATGGGGTTTTCCGTTGCTATTCTTTTTTTATGAGGATACTCTAGATTTCGAAATACAAAGAAAGATAATTTTTTTCTAATATTATTGAATGGGTTTATTTTGTTTTGAAGAAGGAACTTGGAAAATGGTGATGACGGTGGTGTGAAGAAGAAGAAGAAGAAGAAGAAGAAGAAGAAGAAGGCTTAAAAAGTATTTTGAAAATATTAAAAAGAGCTTGGAAAATGATGATGGTTGAGATGTGTGAACAGGCTTGATGGAGTGTGAATGGCACTGGAGGAGCGTTGGTGCACCATTGGTTTAGGCTGGGTTAGGTGTTGGGTCAGGGATTGAGTGGCAGAGCAACGCGACTTGAATGATGTTTGGCAATGGTGAATGACGATGGTGATGGTGCTCGGAGAAGTAGAAATGATGGATTTTAAAAAATTAAAAGACATTTGTATTGGTTCTTTAATACAGATGGATACTAAAAAAAGTATTAAGTTGATTTATGATTTTGAAGTTTAGGTAATAAATTATTAATTTAGACATCATTGTATATATTAATTCAATTTTCTTAATGTGTTTTTGAGGATAATGCATTCTTTATTTTACTCTTGTAATTATTTAAAATAAAATTTATAAATAACTCTCTCTCATCCAAATTTAAAATTATTGTGCATATCTTCTCACCGCTTCCCTCTATTGGCTATTGTCTCCTTCTTCTCTAGGATCCCAACCATATCATATTTAATTAAATAGAAGAATATTTAATAATATAATATATTATCATTAAATAAAATAAAAATAGTGAATGAATTTTATATAAAATAGTTTTTTTACCTGCGTAATACACGACTTAATAAACATATTCTTAAATTATTATGTTATAAAATATAAATAGGTTAAAAAATTACAACGTATATTGTATGCCCAAAATATAAAAAGATAAAAGGTGTGATCATATATTAAAAATGGTTTCAAAATTTAATATTTTACCGACTTTTAAATGCTATTAATTAAAATTTTAATGAAACAATATATGAAAGATTTAATAACTAAAATATAAAAAATTTAGAAAATAATATAAGTTGTAATTGAAAGTATTAAAATATATACAAATAATTTGAATAGAGTACATCAAATCATATATAATATAATTTAATGGTATTGTTTGATGTATAACACAATTACATAAATATAATTAACTTAATATTCTTTTAAAATAAACAAAATAATATTATATATTAAAATTATTAAGCTTATTTATATTTAAAAGTATTTTATAAATATAGAAACGTTTTAGTTAATTTTGTGAATATATAAGTTTACCATAAAATTCTATGCTGTTTATTGCATCATACGGCTAAGTTCCTTATTTAATAGCTCTAACTGTTAACCTTAATCTAATTATTTTATATAACTATCTTTAAAACATAATATTCATCAACTTAATAACACCTCTTATATAATATTCAAATTAAAACTAAGTTAATTTTAATAACACCTTTAATCTTAATTTGTAATCACTTACATATATTGAAACTAAGTTATGAATAAAGCGATATTAAATAAATATGACATAATTAAAATTAAAAATAAATTCGATTTTTAAGTTAACAATATTATAAACATTAAACATTAAAATACAAATAAATTAAGCAACAGCCTAATTAATAAATCATGATCAAAACTATAAGCACAAATTGTGATAAATTAAGGTTCTGCTTATGTTTGAATTTTGCAATAAAGGAGTGTTGCTTTTTCTCTTTTTAACTATGTATAGTGGCTAATATGGAATGTTGTAAAAATATAATCGGTAATCGAATTGGTTAAATTATTAATTATTAATTTAATTAATTTAATTAATTGAAAATAAAATAAAAATTATTAAAATCATAAAATCAAAAAGTAAAAAATACTAATAAAAATATAAATATTCATTTCATAAATTATAACAATAAAATTACCGTATTTAAACTAGCTTTATTTCTTTAATAAGTTTAATGAACTTTTAGAGTTCAACAAATCTTTTACTAATTTAATGGAACTAGTTGGACTACTGAATCTCGATTCTATCGGTCGATTCAGTGGGTTTTTGACAACCATGCCAATATGAACAATTGATTATATGTATACAATTATACTAGCTTATTTGAAAATAAATAAATAAAATCAATATATTTATATTAAAATACTCAAAAAGATTATTGAAATTAAGTTAGAAAAGAAAATTAAGATTGCTATGTACTTATATAAAACTTGTGATTGAATTAATTGGATATCAATTCAATTGATAATGGAGAAAATAAATTTATTTAAATAAACACAAATATATATGTATAGTATAGAGGTTGTAAATATTATTTAAAATAAAACTTTAAATATTTTTAGCGATTATCTTTAAAATTTAAAGTTATTTCCTATACATGCATAACTATATATGAATTAATGATAATAAGCATGCATATTTATATATCAACCAACTGAATCTTAATCTCCAAATGGGTTTGACAAAATCACCTAACTAGTAACCAGAATTTATCACACAGTTATTCATTAATGGAACATTTTAGGGTATTCAGTTTACATCATTTATATTCATAAGCGTATTGTTTATACATATCACATTCATTATATTAGTTATGCTAATTTTAGAATGAATATGTGAATCAATCTACCAACATATCAGTATACACACCAAAGTTCTAGTTAAACATAAATGCATCAATTCCACCAATCACATCAATATAACAAGCAAAAAGCGTTGAATCAAATATAACATGCATATAGCATGGAATATAGCATGCATAAAGAGCTAAATATAACACGCATAGAGCATATAAAGAGTTGAACATAACACGCATTAAGCGTTGAATTTCTCACTTATCAAGCGAACCCTATAACATGCAAACTATACTTGTAACTCTATTCAACACTATTAATAGGACTTTATTCTTTTTTAATCATCATTAGGTCACTTTGAATAATAGATAATTTCATGATATCATAAACAACATGTACATACATATTTAACATATATCAACTATTTACTATATACATAACATCACATTATTTCAATGTAAACACTTAATTTCATATTTTGACATAATCTGATCAATTCAAGCATTTGAGTTGATACATCTCATCATACTTACCATAAACATCATTTAACTACTACAAGCTATCTATTAATTTATAAATAAAAGACAAATTCTGATAGCACAAACCAGAATAATTATTCATCTATGGCTTTAGCTTTCCCTTTAGCACACGATGTCTTTGCATCGCCTTTAGCTACGTGCAATAAATTCAATAACAAAATTTCATTAGTTTCACACATCAACCATTAATTAAGCATGAAATACAGTTTATTCAATTTAGTCCCTTAAGACCCTAAAATTCGAAACACTCATATCTCACAATATACCTAGCCGAATCTAAATCCGCTTCATAATTATAGTACAGTGACCTCATGTCACACCTGGTATCTATTAAAGTTCAAAATTTATGTAAGAGTTGGGAATTAATTGAAAGAAACCATAGGTTTGGCGGCCTCTACTGTAAAATTTAAAAATTTTAGTGGCTAAATAGTAAATAGTTGGGTTCTAATTTCGGTTTAGTCACGTTGGAACTGGTTGGTTCCTGAGGTGGGAACATAATGATTTGTGGCCGCTGGTTTTTCTAGGGCCTTCACTTGTAAATAAAACCATGCATAATTCGTAGGTCTTAGCCGACTTCAATTAAGCCAATTTTCATGGCCATATACAAAGAGATAAACATATTTTTACATGCCTTCATTTGGCAAATCAAATGACACATATAACAAAATACTCAAAAATACTATACATGCCATTGAACAAAACAAACAAAGTCTTTATACCAAAGCTTGTCTAGTTGATAGTGTGTTGACTCTCCAATCGTCTTCCAATCCTTTCGAGTCCTCGAGCTCTGTGAGATAGGGAAAAAGAGAGGGGTAAGCATTTACATACTTAGTAAGCTCTAATAACCGGAAAGTAAACTTACTGAGTAATTAACATACATCCATTTTTAAATCATGAAATCATCAATTATGAAATGATTCCCTATCACATGCACTCAATCAATGAGTTAGTTACATAACAAAGCATCATGTAATTTATGTAGATGAGTTCATATTAATCCCGTTGAGTTTCTATGAAATCTTGATGGAATACCTATTATCCGTCAATTCTTACAAATGGTCATTTCACATATATGCACTCCCGCAAACCTCACATCTCTTGGCAGGATTATCAGTCCATGCTAAATTCCCCATATCATGAACTCATAAGGTGATGACGGGATTACCAGTCCAGGCTAAATCCCTTATGACAACAAACACCCTTAATGAGCTCGGATCTGAATTACCAGTCCAGGCTAAATTCAGACCCTAATCAAATTACTCATCTGGGCTAAATCCATAATGCACACATATTCTTTGGGAGGCTTGATCATTCAAGGAACACCCATCCGGGCTAGATCCTTTTCATACTTGAGATCACGGATTACCCGTCCAGGCTAAATCCTTACTGCAATACATGCAGGATCTCAGTTCACATGTCAAACAGGGTTTGTCCATCGAATTCCCTTTTTCAACCTCAACCGAGACATTTTTCACATGTTATCATCAAATATGCATTTCTATGATATTTCATGCCAATAATAAATGCAATCATCATGCATTCATAAATCATACAATTATGCATATTAGGGGTTTACTTTAAGTTATCCGAACTTACCTAGTATTCTTTTCGGAGTTGTGTTTCGGTTATTCCGAAACCTTGCATTTACCTCGATCGACCTTCGGAATTTGTTCCTCGGGGTCTATAATAACAAAATTAACTCATTAATACACTACATTATACTTTCAAGTTTAATATCTACCCCCGGTCCAAATGACTGTTTTGCCCCTAACCTTTCACATTTTTATGATTTAGTCCCTAGGCTTGTATAATGAAACACATGCACTTTCTATCTTACCCAAGCCTATTTGAACACTTTTCCTTCTTATGGCAGCCCACATTTTCCATTATTTTCTCATTTCTACCACACATTTACATCTTTTGCAAAATAGTCCCTATAAGTGTTTCTCATGAAAACCAACTAGGAAAATATGTTTAATACACATTCATCTTTCATATTCCCCATAATCCATCAAAATACAAGCAACTCATGCATGAGTAAATTTTTAAACATGAACCCTAGCATGAAATATGGGTAGAAATGGAGAGAGCAAGCTTCCTGGATTTCAAAAATACAAAGTACATTAAAAACGGGGCTTGAGAGCACTTACTATTGAGCTTGGAAAGCTTGAAAACCCTAGCTATGGAAACCCTAGAAATTTCGGCAGCATGGAGAAGAAGAATGACTGATTTTTGGTTCATTTTTCCCATTTTATTTCACTTAAATGCCAAATGACCAAAATGCCCTTAAGCCCTTTCTTTGAAATTTCATCCATGCAAGCCCATTTTTGTCCAAAAATTTAGAAATTGGGAAAATTGCTCCCCAAGACCTTCTATTTCATAAACCAAAGCAATTTCATACAAATTGCTTCTAGAAATCAAGTTTTGCAATTTATTCAATTTAGTCCCTAATTTCCAATTGAACACCTTACTCAAAGAATTTGTTCATGAAACTTTAACACATGCATATACTCATATTATAGGCCTCATAATAATCATAAAATAAATATTTTTATGTCGGATTTGTGGTCCTAAAATCACTATTCTGACTAGGCCCTATTTCGGGATGTTACAATAATGCTTCTACTAAACGAGTATAGATGTGTATTGATTGAAATGTGGAGTACTCCATGTTATGGTATGAATAAATTACATTGATTTTAGTGATGTGTGTGTTATGCATTTTTATAAAATGTGGAGTACAGAGGGAAGTATTGACTGGTTAGTTAAAGATAGGAAAATTGGTGTAATGGAGAAATGGACAGATCGAATGGGAATTGGAGACACTAAAATGTGAAATGGCCCAACATTTTGGGGGAACACTGAGGTGTTTGAATCAAGAAGGGGGATTTGAGGAGGTTGGTTGGAAGATTGATCTACTGGCTCTACGGAGTGGTATCACAAAAATGATCTATTAGCTCTCTGGAGCAGCATTACGAAAATGATCTATTGGCTCTACGAAGTGACATCATGAACTAGTTTAACAGATTACATTTAAAATCTAGGATGAATACACCGATTACTTAGTACAGATCCCTCCACAAAAAAATGTTTTTCAGAGTTCTTCACTAAGAGTCCTATTAAGACATGCCACAAGGACAGTCCATACAGAATTCACCATAAAGGCTCTTCTTCCAGAGTTCTCCAAAAAGGCTTTTCTTTTAGAGTTCGCCATAAAGGTCTTTCTTTCTTGACGTGTTTATAATATGGATTTGCTTAAACTCACCTTTAATGAGGTTTTCCTATCGTTGTCCTGGGACACGAAAAAAACCGCATTTGGTAATCATCATTCATAATTCCTTTTTAGAGGGTGTCATACATGTAAGGTCATCAGTCCAGGCTAAACTTTTAAAATGAAAATAGATTACCAGTCAAGGTTAAATCTAAGTCACATGTATCTTCGAATCCACAACAAATGATAAAGCTAGGTCTCAACCCGACTTACTTTATAGACCTTTCATGCACTAACACAAACTAAACACAACCATTCTAAAACACCACCATACAACTAAAGTACTCACATCACATAACATACCATCTAGAAATACACACATTTCCATATTTCATCATCATAAAATCTCATACACCCATCACCATATGCTTGAACTTATTAGATTCCATACCAAATTTACATACTATCCTCAACACACATTTATGCGATCATATATATTTTTTAATAATCACACATAGAGTCACATACTATACTTTTATTCTTTAGATTCCCACAGATATTCTGGTATGAATAGTACATATGCAAGAGTCAGTATAGGGACTCACTTGACAACCATGGATAGCAACTTTAACTCCAAATTCAACATCCAACGAGAAATTGCAGCAACCACTGCTTATACAACATAGGAACACCATTAAACTCATTCGTATGACTTTTACTATCATCTTAGACCCAAATATCCCTTATACAAAGCCTTATTTCTTCATTTTATTGTTTATACACTCTTACTAACTTAATCTTTCCTAATATAACATATAGATTCATAAATCTTACCTTGACGTGGAGTGATCACTGATAAAGATCCAGATTTACAATTCCAGCTTAAAGGAGAAACGAATACTTTAGGTTCTTTTAAGACTCAGATGGTAGTACTTCTTGAAGAAAGAATAAGGAAAACTCCTCCATTTCTCTTACCTGAATATCTATTTGTACAACCTAAGTCCTTATTAGAACTTAACACCTATTGCCTTTTTTCAAAATTATCCCAATGGTGGTTTACAACTATAAAGAAAACATAAAAGAAAATAAAATATTTTTATATACCTCTAGCTCATTTGTTCTATTAGTTCCTAATTAAATCATTTATAATGTAACTAGTATAGTAACCCAATGAACTTGGATACTACCTTCAGCGATAACCTAGTTTACCCAAAAATCCTCAATACTTTTACCAAACTCTCATTTTTTTACAACTCAACACATTTTGAGGTAAATCTTTACATAATATTCTAAAGTGTGCTATGTGTCTGATCTATATGCCTAAAACAACAACCGGCAGATAGATATGCGTTTCCCAAATTACTTCTCATTCTACACATGAAAACTTAGAACCCACCAAATTAGGATGTTACAATTTCTATATTTAGTCCATATTATGATGACTTAGTTAGTCATGTTGGGGTTTACTTAAATCCTAGTTAGAACTAAACTAGAATACTATAGACGATTAGACTTAAAACTTGTTAAGTGTATTTAATCATGAGAATTAAGGGTGTTAGTGGAATTATCTAATTAAACTAGACCTTGTCTTCGTTGCATGAGTATATAAGGATAGCGTTGGCCATCAGGAATTACCTTTACATCTTCATCTTCCCTAAATTACTTTGTAAGTTTCTAAAAAACCTTAGTGTAGAGAGATTCACTGAAGAGGGTTCATAGAGTTTAGCTAACTCCTACGTTTGTATTAGTTTATTGGTAATTTATGGTACACCCTTAGGTTATTATCGAAGAAATTTACATATTTATTGTATTGCATGATTAGACCTTAGAATTGTTCGTGAGGAAGGAAACTTCTTAATTATGGGTTATTTGATATTGAGTCTTGTATGCATGTTATGTTTCGATAGTTTAATGATTTGATAAGAATATTTATCTTTCTTTTAGATCAAGAAACTAACGAAGGTCCTAGCGACAAGGGCAAATAACTTGCTGTGTAAATCATTTTTTAGTGTTTCTTGTGAGTTCCTTCTTACTTCTATGTGTTGTAAATTCCATTATTGTATAAATTGTGTAAAGTAAGTATTCTCTCTCAGTATCAGATAATAGTGTTTGTATAGTGGCGGTAATCCAGAGCCATCAGTATAAGTATAGTTTGTCTGTGTTATGATGTAATTACCATCTTTCTTGGTCAAGTCAGTATCATTTGTGTATGATATATGGTGAGATATGTGGTGATGAAGAAGGGGGTATGTTTGTGATGCCTCCAGTAGGGTAGTTACATTGCAAATGAGACTGACAAATCACGAAAAAACATGATTATCTAAACAAAAATGATATGAAAAGTTAAGGGGGTGTATGAATATGAATAAAAATATTTGATATGCTTGTGATTACGAATTTCTGGGTACAAGGCTGGCATGAGAATGGGTTGTGTATTCGTTATGGTTAAGTTGGCGTATAGTAACCACCCTTAAGTTGTAACACCCTATACCCTGCCTAGACGTTAAGACCAAATCTAGATGTTACATCAAAACTTTTAAGGGAAAACAAACCTTTAAGTAATTTAAAATTCGTCATAAAGAAACCAAATAGCCAGTTAAACAAACATGAAAATCTGAGCTTACAAACCTTCATCCGAAATAAAACATACATTAATTCAAATTTAAACAAATAGTAAAATATTTAGAACAGAGATGTGACCGAGCTCTCGACATGCCAAGCCTCCTAAGTCAGTAGGTTACCCGCAAATCAGTCAACAAATAGAATGAGTTTATAACTTAAAGTGTGCAACCAATATATATACAAGACAAAAATATAGGTACAACTGTATTTTTCCAAATTCATATACAAAATCAAAACAGATGATACTTAACAATATCATAATGGTTCATATAAGATGCAAACAGATTAGATACAAGTGTAGAACAAATCAGAATCAGATGTGGTTTCTTATCTCCATCCGCTACACACTATCTCCGACTATCCCAACACATCATATAAGGTCTTAAGTACCCATCCAACCCTACACACCAATTAGTGTTGGTATGACATATTACAAAGTGATTATAGATTAGCTGTTAGATCAGTATGCGATAAATCGCCAGAATCAGATACAGAATTGTGGCTTGGCCACTTAGTTTGATAGATCATTAAACTGCCAGCACTTCCATCTTTATACTATTCCCACCCAATGCAAATGCAGGTTATAGGTATCAGCTATCAAATTTGTAAATACATTTATCCAATATAATTCATAATTAGATAATACAGATCATTATCATTTAACAGTTATCGCATCAAGTATACGTATAGATAATCAATAATTCATCCTTAAAAGTTTGGATATCAAGTTATATAGTCGAATTAAGATCTTACAGACCCTACGAAAGGCCTATGTTCGATTTAAAAAACTCTTATGGCCCTAAGGAAAATTTTAATATTTTGGCCCACACGTTAGTGTAAATTTACACGGCCTAGATGTTTGGCTCGAGTGGTCTACACGACTTGGTACACGACTGTGTGGCTCAAAATAGTGAGTTAAACGGTCTTGGACAAAGCCAAGCACACACCCGTATGGCTCAAAACCCTCACAGGGCCTAGACACACACCCATGTCCCTGGCCCATATGACCCTAAATCTAAAACGGTGAGTTACATGGCCTAGAACACGGCCAAGCACACATCCGTGTGGTTTAAACCCCCTCACACGGCCTAGAAACACGCCCCTGTCCTTGGTCCGAATGGCCCTAAATCCAAAACAGTGAGTTACACAACCTGGACACAGGCCCGTGTCCCTAGCCCGTGTGACCCTAATTCATAAACAGTGACTTACGCGGCTTACCACAAGGCCTGTCACACAGCCTACCACATGGTTGTGTGGCGTTGACAGCCATGTTTTTTGGCATTCAAAAATCGTAAAAAAATAGGGTTTTCAGTACACACCTAGCATAGTTTTGAAGTAAAAGCAAGAAGAATAACTCTGAATCCTAATAACGCACAACCAAAGACCTATTCAACAGTTAATTCACCTCAAAACTCTAAGATTAGTGTACAATCTAAACATACGTTGAAAGCTTCGACAAAACTCCTGATTTGAAAAATCTCACGTTACTTCGTATGTAGCAGTAAATTACGGAACTAATGTGTTGGAGAAAAGCCTCTCATAAGATCTTCACCTAAAAGGAAAATCAATTGAACATTCAAACTGAAAATTCAAGTAGAAAACCATTTCGATGAAACTTGACTAAAAACAAACTAAACGTGTAAAAACAAGAAACTACAAATCAAACTTACATATAAACCTTCCAATTGACGTAATGAAAAAACTAGAGTCCTCAATTACCACCGACAGCAAGATTATAACATCAATTAATTGAAAGAAAGAAAGAAAGAAACCATAAAAGGAAAAAAATAAAGAAGAAAAAGGGAAGAAGGAGAAGAGAACATCAACTTTAACTAATTAAATTAAAAAAAGAAAACTAAATGAAATAAAAAAATAAAATGGTTTACTCAAATGCGTAAAAATTACTTCCTTATTGCATGTACATGGACTCGAACATAAGACTAGAAGATAAACAAAAGTTTAACCATCAAACCATCAGGCTCATTTTTTACATAGATTCACACAAAAATAACTTAAGTCCAGCATTCAAGGATAAGGGTCAAATCAAGCAAAACAACAAAATTCCTAAAAGTGAGATTTAAACCCCTGAACTTTAACACACAAGCGAAGCACTTAGCCATAGACATAAAGACTTAATTATATCAAAATTTAACAAACAACACTCAAATTTTGGGGGTGTTACATATGCCATGTAACAACCCATTTCTCTGAAGGGTCAGATTTTAGGGCCACAAATATTACGTATGAGTCCGTAAATATTATTATTTAATATTTACGAATAATATATGGTGTATTGATAAAATTTGATTTTGTAACACCCCAAACTTGACCTAGACGTTATAGTCGAATCTGGAGATGTCACAGAGAATGGGTATAGTAAATGGAGTCGTTACGTAATATCATCTCAGTTTATTAACGCATATACTTTATAACCATTTTCGAAAATATTAATTAATTAGTTTATTTGTCAAAACTTATTTTACAGCTGAAGTTTAACAAACCCATTTCATTTTAGAAATCCAATTTGTATTTTTAGAAAAACCTCTTTTTGCGTAAAAATCGTCGATTTCATAAAATATTTTATCAAAGCATGCAGATTATCAACGAACAAAAAATCAACCATTAAAAAAATCATAAAGTTTAGAAAGTCCAAGAAATTGCAAACTCTCAAATGAAAACCAAAATCATAAATAAAGCCATAAATTGTCAAGTTTAAACTGTTTACGATCAAGTGGTCACCGCTGAGTCTCCTCCACATCGATCTACCTAAGTCTGAGGATTACATAAAATGAACAGAAAAACAGATGTGAGTTTTCGTAAACTTAATGTGTAACCCAACAAAATTAGACATGCGAAACATACAAAATCATACACATAGTCAGATACAGTCTCAGATTCAGATCCAAATTTAGATTCAAATAACAGAAACAAATATGCAAACTCCTACCCCCATCCTCTACACACCAACCCCAACCATCCCATCACACCATGTGGGGTTAAACTACCCACCCACCCCTATACACCATATCATGCCATTACGACACATATAAGATAATATGTAGCCAAACTGCCAGAATATAGGCGATAACGCCATACAGAACACTTCCTCCACATATACAAATCCTACCCCAAAACAGTTACAGAAATCAGATGCAAAATTTACATATTAGACATGTTCAATAGGCTTATATACAAATATCAGATATACATATAACAGACTAGACAGACATGCTTAATAGAGTCCTACTCAGAGCATATTATCAGATTACCAGTTCACTTAAACTAGGTTTTGGTTAGCCCTTACCAGCCCTATGGTAGGCCTATAGTCGATCGGAACGACCAGTGCAACCCTAGGGAAATTTTTAGAAAAATGGGCCCACATACTCGTGTAGGCCCACACGCCCAGATTTGCCTTCTCTGTATAGCCCACATGGTCTGGCCCAAACTTACACACCCATGTGGCATGCTCGTGTGGCCCATACGCCCATCTTGGCCTAGCTCGTGTAGCCTAAATGGCTACACTCGCACCACTACACGGTCGTGTCTTGCGCATAGCCATGCCTTCGTCGATCACACTATTGTGTCTCGCACACAGCCAACTACACGGATGACCACATACCTGTGTGGCGTTAATAGAATAGTTTTTTAGCTTTTTTGAATCCTCATTTTTTGCGTTTTGGGTGCACACCTAGTACTTTTTTGATGCAAAAACAATCCTGAGCCTCCCGAAACCTAAAAATAGAGCACCCAACAATGAATTTAGCAATCAATTAACGAACCCTACAAAACTAAACCGAGTAAACACACTCACTTAGCTAACACACCTATTTGCTCCCACAAATTAGATGATTGAAAATGAACTGCTGCTTCACTGACTTTTCCTGCGCAAGAGACACAACAAAGTTCAACCTTTAGAAAACAACACTAAAAGAGAACAAACGAAGCCCACTTATCGATTACATGAACCAAGGATTTGCAACGCCCAAAAGCAAGGATTAGTGACAAAACAAAGTACGAAAGGAAGAGTTTAATTTTTTTACAGAAAGTAGAGAAAATAAAAATAACAATAATGGAGATTTTTTTGGAGGAAGAAGAACGTTAAAAACACAGAGAGAATTTTAGGAAAAATAAAAATAAAAATAAAACTAATTATATATCCCCCAACCTCTCACTAACACCTCAATCTCAACCATTTTAGAATTTAAACTCTACCAAAACTCTCTCAGACAACCGAGCAAGAGTGTTAATTAAAGGAAGAGAACTTTGAAGGGACTATGCTAAAACATTGTTTATTGTGAGCCTTCTATTATTTTCTGTGTCATGCATTCCGTGAGCAAGGTGGCGTGTAGAAACATTTTGTATCAATTCTTGTAATGAATTACAAGTTTTGTTAAGCTCTATTTTGTGAAACCTTTTGCTAACTCCAGTCATATATATAAGTGTTTTGATTCAATAAAATGATTTATGAGATAAAATTTTAGGCGTGAATGCCAAATTGTTTGAATGTTGTTTTAACTACCAATGATGTACATTGAAACTTTTGTAAAGGGAATAACTTTATTGAGTTCCATGAGGCTTAATATTTTTGTAACAGTCGGTTTAAACCTTAGTCAGAACAGTAGTTTCGAGATCACAAATCCGAGTCAGAAAAATATTTTAATATTATTTTTGGTGTTTATAACATGTGAGTATGTATGTGTGAAAATTTCGTAAGCTAATTTTATCGTGTAAGTGGTTAATTCGCATAAAATGCAAAAGTTGCATGCTATAAGTTAAAAGTGCCTAAATACTATGGCTTATTAAATGAAAGGTCCTTATGTTGTAATTAGACCATTGATAGTGGAGATGGACATAAATGGCCTTATATTAGATATTTTTATAATGGTTTATTAAAGGTTAATATTGGTATTTGTTAAATCATGTTAATATTAATAAAATAAAATGAATTAAAACATTATTTTCCATCTCCATGCATCGAAAATTGAAGAAAAAGAAGATAAAATAGGTTTTTCATTTGACTAAGGCAAAGTGATGCAATTAGGTATGTGTTTTGATCTGTTTTTTATGATTTTTATGTTTTTGTGACCGTTGTTTCGTGTTTTAGCTAACCCGTGCCTCAATTTTTTAAAGTTTTGATGATTTTGAAATTTGTCAATGATGAATTCATGTGTTTTTGGATGTTTGATGGTGAATTATGAAAGTCTGGTGTTGAATGTACATGTTTTGTAAAGTGATTTTGAGTAAAAATGCGTATTAGGGATTAAATTGAAAAAAGCATAAATTGAGGGATTGAAATGTGAAATAAATGAAAATATGGGCTGCTAGGGAGATATGGAGAATTCAGCTAATCATGGGCTATATTGAATTCTATGAATTTTGTATATTTATGAAATAGGGACTAATTTGTAAGAAATGTGAAAGTTAAGGGCCAAAGTGCAAATTGGCTAAATATGTGTTTTTGGATGAAATTGAGAGAATAGGTGATTAAATGAGTTAATTTTGAATACATATAGATCAAGAAAAGATGAATCCAAAATTAGATTCGGGAAAAAACAAGATAATCGAGTAATTGATTCATTTCGCCGTTTTCATACCCGAGGTAAGTTCGTAGGTGTTCATTTCATTATAAATGAATGTTATATGCTTTGATATTGCATAAAATGTGTTTATGAGATTACGATAACGTTTTAATTGTGAATAAGACTATACGGAAGTGTTCACCGATGAAATCAACAAGTGAAACTTCTTGGTTAAACTTTAAGTATAATGATGATGATAATATAATGTCATTAAGTTAATGCATTGGCTACGGGCCATGATATCGGCACTTCAGGTGCGAATAATACCTTGATTTGGCTACGAGCCATGATATAAGTATTTTGAGAAGAGTTACCTTAATTTGGCTAAGGGCCATGGTATATGTAACACCCCAAACCCGGCCCAGACGTTATGGCCGAATCTGACGTGCCACATTGGAGTTGAAAACCCACGTTCCGTTTTAGTGTTTTAAAACCATACATTTTATTGAGTTAACAAAGTGTATGGAAGCTGGGCACCGTAGGTATCCGAGACAGAGGAGGTGAGCCATGAAGGTCGCTAAGTACCAAGCTCTTTTGTTGGATCCAATCCTAGACATGCCCACAACCATAGCCACACTTTGTTATATCGAGTTTAAATTTGTTTAAGTGGACGTCTTTGATAAATCGATTAATCATGGTGTTGAGATATTTTGAAAACAAGTATCATTTTGAAAACACGTCCTAAGTCTAGCCCATTTGAATAATTATTAACCAATTTTAAAGTTATTAAAATTAAAATAATTAGAAAAGAAATAAAAGGAAAGTTAAAATTGGCCTTATTACAACCCAAAATAAATAATAATTAAAGGAAATTAAATGAAAACCAACACTTATTTAAAAGTCCAAAGACAATCACCGTGGCCACTCTGAATCCCTCCGCCCAAGTCCCCACATCAAGGCTCACCGCAAGGTTAAGGAAAGGGGGTGAGTTTGGAAACTCATGTGCAACAAGCCCTTTCGAGCCCAAAACAATAACTACTGTTGGGTCTAAGCCCAAATCCAATCTCAATCATGCACCGGGCAGTAGCCCTTTTCATATTTCATATTTCATAATCTTGGGCGAAGCATTTTCATATTTCATATTATCGGGTCAAGCCTTTTCATATTTCATATTACTAGGTCAAGCCTTTTATCAGTGCAGTATGGCCCTTAGGCCCATTTCAATGTCACATATAATTTCAATGAAAGAATGCAACCCATTTGGGAGACTACTCAACCCACCATCCGCTACTCTCCACCCGTACCAACCAACACACCATGTGGGGATTAACTCGACCCACCCCGCCAAACTCTCAATTGGCAAAGATATTTGCTTTATCATATAACCGAGGCCTAGCCTCTTTTAATAATCGGGCAAAAGCCCTTTCAATAATCGGGCATAAGCCCTTTTATAAGCTGGGGCATAAGCCTTTTTGATAATCGGGGCATAAGCCCTTTTGATAAGCGGGGCATAAGCCCTTTTGATAACGGGGCATAAGCCCTTTTCACTTCCTCCATCCATATAAAACCCAACCCAATGCATTTATGATTACCTCATGTGCATATCATACATATCATGTGCATAGCATACATTTCATGTGCATATCATACATACCATATTTATCAAAATCCCATGTATTAAAATCATACATAAACCCTAGGGGTATAATGGTCATTTTACCTAGGGACAAAACGGTCATTTTCATATTATAAGGGTAATCTCGTAATTTTACCAAAATTAGGGTTTCCATGTTCATTAACGATTACTAACAATCCATGGGTGCAAACAGTGATTCGGCCCATTTTAGCGAAATCGAGTTATTGGGCCTAAAACCCCTAATGGGCCCTACTTAGCCAATTTCGTCGTCTAGGCCCACTTAGCCTATATTCCATAACGGTCTTAATGGTCTTATCATGCAATTTAACAGATTTCGTTTTCTACCAATTTTACCCAAATGGGCTCGAAAGCCCAATGGGCCCCACTTGACCCTCGAGGCCCAACTTACCAAGAACGCCAAAAATCACATTCTTACCGTTTCCATCGTTCTCGATCACCGTCTCATCGATTCTAACTAACTAGTGAGCGTTCATTGTTCACAAGTCCTCGAAATGCCGAATTTGGCATTTCGACTTTTCGCATTTTATCGCTTTAAGTTATGAAAGGGTTCGTTACACACGATTTGCGATATTCCTTGACGAGATCTCCTATGCGATTTCTCCTATAATCAACCACTTATAGATTAGACCATGTTAATATTAAACCAAATCGAAAACTACCTATTATCATCACTTACACATTCTACCACCATCCACAATGGCCCTTGGGTTCATACCTTTGAAGTTGATGACTAGATTTAGTCACTCGATGATCCAAGCTTTTCACACACTCCTCGATCGATAGCCTTTAATCCTCACTAGCACCAACAAACCAAATAACACCAAAAACCCTTTTAGCCTTAGTCGACGGAGGGTTTTCACTTTTCTTAAACCACAAGATACAAATGGAAAGAAGGTTCAATACTTACCAAGAGATCTACTCATTGAAGAACGTTCCAAATACCTTCCTACCCCATATCCGTTGTGAATCCAACTTAAACGTCGTGAAAATAGATCTAAATATTAATTCCGAATCACTAAAATATGAAGCTTTGGCTTTTCAAAGAAATATTAATCTAAGCTATTACGAGGTTAGTACACACATTACGGGTTGAAGTTGAAACGTTTCCAAAATCAATCGCCACGATAACCACCACCATCACTCAAACTTAACTAATCCAATATCAATATATGTAAATCCTAAGCACATCGGTCATATGGAACATAAGGGCATATTCGTCATTTTACCATACGAGGGTATTACGGTCACTTTACCCTCTGAGGGCTTTACGGTCTTTTTACCTTTTAGGGTATTTTAGTCATTTCATCCTACAAGGGTGTTTTGGTAAATCAACAAACCAAAGGTATTTCAAGAATTTTGTAAACCAATGGTACTTCTATAATTTTTAAAAAGTCAAGGTATTTCGTAACTTTATAAATCGAGGGTATTTTGGTAATTTTACAAATTGAGGGTATTTCGGTAATTTTGTAAATCGAGGGTAAAACAAGAATTCGTAAATCAAGGGTAAAACAAGAATTCTATAAATCGAGGGTAAACGGTAATTCGTAAATCGAGGGTAAAAGCAGTAATTACGTAAGTCGAGGTAAAACGATAATTATGTAAATCGGGGTAAAAGCGGTAATTATGTAAATTGTGGGTAAAACAGTAATTTCGTAAGTCGAGGTAAAATGATAATTATGTAAATCGAGGGTAAAACGGTAATTATGTAAATTAGGGTAAAACGGTAATTCTATAAATCGAGGTAAAATAGTAATTTCAGAACCGAGGGTAAAACGGTAATTCTATAAATCAAGGGTAAAACGGTAATTTTACAAATCGAGGTATTTCAATAATTTTACTGGTCGAGGGTATTTTAGTAATTTCACAAATTAGGGGTATTTTGGTAATTTTACAAACTAGGGGTATTTTGATAATTTTACAAACTAGGGGTATTTTGGTAATTTTATAAACCAAGGGTATTTTAGTAATTTTACAAAGCAGGGTATTTTGGTAATTTTGTAAACCAAAGTATTTTAAACATGGATAACAATACTAATGGCTCTAAAGCCCATTCTCGGCTTAAATGGGCCCACACGCTCGTGTGGCCTTTTAGCCCAAATCTAGTCACAAATATTAGATTCACCTAGCCTAGCCCAAATTTACTACACAATCAAACAACTTATCCAATTGGGCTTGTAGGCCCATTAGGCCCACATGACCCTTTTGACCCATCGCTACCAAGTAGCCATCCTAGCCTAGAGTAGTAAGAAATACACACCTGATAGGAGATTGGAGTTAATCCACACTCCGAGCACTCTTAGCCGACGCCCAACCCAAACGAGCACGCCATATAGCGAAAGGGATCAGCCAAGAAAAGTACATTTACTCTCTTCATGGTTCCCTCTATTTAAAGCCAGCTTCACAACCACTCTTATGTTAGCTTCCCGATGTGGGATCCCTCCAACATTAGAGTTTAAATTCAACACCAACTCTTGCCGCCCCCTGTTAGCAAAATAAATGCTCCTTGCTTGCCATGGGATTCGAACCTATGCCTCCCCTTAAATGCTCCACACGCTACTTGCCACTAAGCCACAAGGCTTTTTGTGTCATATTTTATCCCCAATTAATTATAAGGTCTAAAGGCCAAAGTCCGTGTTCCCTTTAAAAAAACAAAATAAATTGCAAGAGCCAAGGCTTGAACCCGTGCTCCCATACAACCTTAATGACGCCACAACCACTAGACTACAAGCTTCCTTGTGTCATTTATTTAACACAATAATTTAAAACCCTCATCCAAGCATCCGTGTTTTTTTCACTTAATACCAAAATTTTGCTAAAGCCCAAGTTTGAACCCAAGATTTCTCCAACACTTCTCAAAGCCATTAACCACTAATAGCAAACATTTAATTGTTTCATTTCATTGCACAATTAAATACCTATATACAACCTCCTTACGGACCCCCACTCAAGGCCCAATACTTCTAGGCCCAAATTCGGGGTGTTACAGTATAGTTATTCCGGGATAAGTTTCCTTGATTTGGCTACGGGCCATGGTATAGATACTTATCGATTGTGATTCATGAGTGACGAATTTCTATCTCTAATGGTTTAATGGATAAAAAAATGACTTGTTTAAGAAGAGATTAGTACGAGGTGGTACAGGTACGTACGAAACCTTTTTGAGCATTGTGTTGAGAAAAATCAATGAGATGTTAATGAATCATGTTTTGAGACATGATAAGAAGGTTTGTGTTAATGAGATGTTGTTTTGGTAATGTGTATAAGATTGAATTATATTTATTTTATGAATTCAATTGCTTAACTACAAACTTACAAAGCTGTGAAGCTTATTGTGTGTTATTTGTCTATGTTTTATAGATAATCAAAACTAGCTTGGACTCGGGGATCGTCAGGAGCATCGTCACACTATCGATCATTTGTTGGTACTTTTGAAGCTTGTATGTATGGTATATGGCATGTATAGGCTAGTGTTATTTTGGTATGTTTTGAGTCTTGATATTATCCATGAGATTTGGCTTGTAAATTTAGTATGTATAATCATTTAAGTTGGCTTGAATTAAGTGTTTGGTAAGTGTTATATGTGATGTATATAATGCTTTATGAATTGGTTTGGTTTGAGATGATGAGTTTTGTGTTATGAAATAAATGATATTATGATGAATTAGTGAATAGGGAATATATTCAAGTTGTGATGATTTTGGCATAATGATTTGGTATAATTTGAATATGGAAATGATTAGTTGAAATTGTTGATTATATATGGTATGTTATGTGTATGTTTTGGTGGGTTTTGGTTGCTTATAAATTACTTGAAATGGCACTAAATAGGTTGATTCATATGCATAATTGTAGGGTGGCAAATATCCTTTTCAAATGGCCTATTTTTGTCCACACAAGCAGAGACACAGGCGTGTGTCTCAGTCGTGTGTCCCTTGGGATAGCCCTATGAATTTAAGTCAGTCTCGAGCACAAGTTAGACACACGGTCGTGTGGTTGGCCGTGTGACCTCAAGTCAGTAACCTTCCAGTTTTCCCACGGTCAAGGCACACGGGCTTGTCTCCTGCTATGTGGTGCAAGTCAATATATATGCCCTGTTTTCACACGGTTTATGACACAGGCGTTTCTGGTAACCGTGTGAAGCACACGGCCAGTTCACACAGGCGTGTGACCCTCTAATTAAAGAAAATTTTCTAAGTTTCTTAAAGTTTGTTAATGTTATCGATTTAGTCCCGAACCACTTTTAAGCATGTTTTAAGGTCTCGTAGAACCTTATAAGGGACAATGTGAACTTTTTGTGAATGGTTTTTGATAATGAATTTATAAATGTATGTGAATGGGATATGCTATTTAGTAATGCCTCGTAACCCTATTCTGGTGTCAGATATGGGTTAGGGGTATTACAGTTTTGTTAGAATGCTATTTTCTTGGCGTATACATAATTTGATTGTTTTGTCATTATCGTATTAAAGATTACGCCAATATCTTAAGTTTTATATAAATTTCAAATACATTTGTTAAATTCGTATAAGTTTAAGTTGTGGCATACCATACCCAATTCCAACCATCGGGCCAGGTAAGATGTGTTACACGAGCTAGAAGATGATGGTATTGATACTTATTCTAAAGTATTGATACTCTACATAATGTATCAATACTTTATGAGGATATCGATATTGTTTTGAGATTCGATGTTTTAAAAATTCAAGAAAATTTCTGAAGTATCGATACCCAACCCCATGGTATCGATACCTCCTGTTAAGTTTGCATAAGTGCACATTTATACCTACACCAAACTAATCCAAAAACATACCTAAATAATTATATTTCAATCAATTTGCATCATTCAACCCAATATGCCAAAAATTTGGCAACAAAACAAACCATTCAACATATGCCAATTCTACATATACAATTTCAACTAAGTCAATCATATATTTGACTATTAAATACCATCATTTCACCCCCACCATTTCAAGTTCAAACATACCTTTTGAGAGCCATTCAAAATCAAAACAATTTACCATATCAATCACATATACAAATGAGCACTAGCCTTCCCAAAATCAAACATTAAATAAGGTTAAACTAAGTTAACATTCCAAGCTAACATATAGAAACACTTATGTACATGCCACAAACCAACTTAAAACGATCAAAATACGAGTCAAAGCTGGATAGTGGGAGCTTCGAGGTGATCCGTTCAACATGTTCCACAAATCAACAATCTACAGGAACAAGAGAAAACAACTAATAAGCATAACGAATGCTTAGTAAGTCCATATGAAATTTACTCAACTTACTTTGATACTTCAACAATTAAACAACTAAACATATTGAAAATAAGCATGGCAATCTTTAGGATCCTAATATTCTCATATGCACATCAACAAATACTTTTCCTCGTTAGTTCATTTACAAGATATGAACTTATAACACGATCTTATGGATATATATAATAATCTATCATATAGCATAAACAATCCCAATCATATTCACATTTGCAAACATGTAAAATTCCATTCACACATATTCTCTTCGATCATTTATTTACCATTTAATATCTTTTTCATATCTATTTTCGCCTAGATAACCCTAGTAAATTGAACTCGGATGCATGAGACTAATTTGCTCACACAAGCTGACATATTCGGGTTGCTAACACTAGCTTCAAACTAGGGTTGCTCTCATGAGCTCAGTTCGATTGCTAACACTAGCTTCAAAGAATTCGAAACACATGCTAGATCTCAAGTCATTGTATTAATCCTTGATCAAACACCCTTTCCCTTTTTCGATTGTACCATTTCTTTTTTTTCCGTTTGGACCCTAATGACATGCCATTCGTATCCTAATCGTTTACTAAGTTCACACGGACACTATTTCCGTTTTCATATCAATTCAAACTTTGTAACACCATCATATACATATTAGTCAATCATATAGCAATTTCACATTCATTCAATACATTGCATCTATTCATAATAACCAAAATTTCTAAATTTTATGATTTAGTCCTTTAAAGGCCAACATTATCAAATTACAATTAACCTAAACTAATATTATAATATGATTCAAACATAATACAAATAATATAGTAAGTTTCATATGAACTTACCTGGCAAAAATAGCAACAAACTAAATGTCGAGGACTAATTTGCTATTTTGCCTTTTCTTCAATTATCTTTGATTTGATTCAAAACTTTATCTATAATGATTCAATTTGATTTATCAATTCCAAACATCTTATACATCCTATTTTAAACATATTTTAGTTCAATTCACTTTTCAAATGTTTTCTAAAGTTTTGTATTTTATTCAATTTAGTCCCTCAAATCAAAATTGTCATAACTTTAAAATTTGAGCTTCGATTTCAAAATCGATCTCAATTTCATCCTTATACAACCCTCTATTATCTATAATTACAAAATTTAACATCAATTTCAAAATTTATACATTTTAGTCTCTATATTCAAAAACTAACAATTAAACTTTACAAACTAGTCATTTTTCATTTCCAAGCTTAAAATCTAACAAAATAACACCAATATCATCAAGTATTCAAAAATGAAAATTTTAATAATTTTACAAATTGATACATGGGCTAACTAAGTCAAGCTTTCAAAACCTAAAAAATATAAAATTTACAAGAAACAAACTTAAACTTACCAATTAGTAAAGAGCCGAATGTCTTGAAGCATAAATGTCTTCCTTTAGGATTTCTTTGGTGTGTATACAGTGAAGAAGAAGGAGAAAATAAAGATGATAATCACTTTGTTTTCTTTTATACTTTAATTAAACTAAATTAATTATAATTAATTAATTAAAACCTTAATTAAACTAACATTAACAATGCTTAATCAAAGTTGATCGATCCCAATAATTATCCACCACCGTTTGGCCATAATCTAATGGTCTATTTACTCGATTGGTCTTTCAATTAAATGAAAATTCATAGTGATTAACTTTTATCATTTTTATAATTTAGTCTTTATACCTTAATTAACTATTCATTTGACAAAGTTAAGGGACGAATATTTAATTAAGCTTTATACTAACCTCGTAAGTATTAAAATAATAATATTTACGGACTTGATTATTGAAATGGGGTTTCAAAACCACTGTTTTTGGTACCACTGAAAAACAGGTTGTTACAAATGCTTTACGTGATGTTATTTTTATATATTATATAATTTATAATACATAAAAAAATTAAATCTATAGTAGTATATAATACAACTACTATGATTTAAACTTTAAAATTATTAAAATGACTATATATAAAATTTTAATAAATAAAAATATATAAGCTTATTAAATATTAAATTAAAAATAATATACATATATATTTTTTAAAATTTTTAAAAATGAAATGGGTTGCCTTAAAAAGGGTTTGGGTTAGCCATTTACAAACATGAACATGTTTGGGCAAAATTTTTGGTCATATTTCGGGTTGGACATGACTTGGACAAATATAAATTATGTTAATATCACACATAGGCCCGATCTAAACCCGACCCATGAACATCTCTATTGCCTGCCACTTCTATCTAGTTTTATGAAAAGTTTTACAAATAAAATTTGTAGAATAATAAATATATGCTATGATATATATTTAGAAAATAATTTAGATCAAAATTTTCACTATTTTGATATATTGTTTTGACTTGTACTTATATGTATTTTTAGAATTTTAGAATTTTATATTTTAATAATTATTATATATATTTAAATATTTTTATTTTTCAAACATTAGTTATATTTTATAATTGGTTTAATTATTAATAAATTTTATAATTTTTAAAAATTATTATTTTCAATTTCATTTAGGATGAACTTGATCACATGCATGTGCAGATTCAAATTAATTTGAATGTCTATTTATTTAGGTTCATTCTAAAATATATTTTAAAATTTTAATTAACTCATTTAAGATTTTTAAAATTTATTTTACGTGAAATGTCATGCCAACATTATTCCAAATAGCATGTCATGTGACAGCTTCACAATATCTAGTAATGGTGACGACTTCCATTAACGAAAGAACCCAATTAAATTTTCCTATCACTGAAAAAGAAATTAAATACACCTTTTCCATAAATTCAAAAAGTACACTTTTTCCATAATATTTTTTCCATTTTTTACTAAAAGCTTTTTATACTTTACCCTTCTTTTTAAGTATATTAGCCTTATTTTTTAAACATGCTTAACAACTTAAAAAAAGCAAAAGTTACAAACAATATTTTTTTAAATACCAAACATCTATTACATATATTAAAAGAGCAAACATAATGAGCACTGTAGATGTATATTCCTCAAACATTGACAACTTTTTTTTTTCTTTCATTTGGTGAATAGGTAAAAATGAAGAGCACTTTAAAGATATAAAAGAAAAAAGGAAACAGGTAGGAAAGGGATAAAGCAATATATAGTCTTTGAATTTGATAACTTTTTCAATTTGGTTCTTTAACTCTTTTGTCCACATTTGTCTCGGTACTTAATTTTTTCTCGATTTGATCCCTAACTTAGATTCTATTAAAGGGTGATGGCGTAAAACTTTGGGATTGTGTTATGTCATCGCCTAACATTTTAAATATATATAATCTAAAAAAAAAAAAAAACATATACAAAAATTATATATTTTCAAAGTAAAACATATACAAAAATTATATATTTTAAAGTAAAAAATAGGTGATGATATAAAACAATATAAAAATATCACATCATCATTCCTTAAGAGTTTGTTTGGGTGAGGAATTTTATTTGTTTCGGAGTTTTCAAAATTCTAAAAAGAATATATTTCTTTGGGTAAATACATTCCGAATTTCTAAATTTATGAGTTATTTCAATAATAGATTTTATTAGCTCAATTATTGTTTCCAAATTTCACCTAAAAGTGGTTTTCAAAATTACTGATAATTTTATTTAATTTAACACAAATGATCCCACTATAAGATAAAAAATTTAAACTTCAAAATTATTTTTAGTTAATTCTATATATATATATATATATATATATATTATTCTATTAATACTATTTATAGATTTTGACAAATATAATGATATGCATTATAAAAAATTTCATATTATTTATTTATAATCTAATTATTCTTCTTTTATAATTATTTTTAATTTGTAAAATTTCAATAGCTTACTTTTTCCTAAACCAATTATTTATCTAAACAAAACACTTACAAATGCTAGGTTCAATTTTTGACACGGAACTTTGGGAATCTTGGAAGGTTTTAAGCTCATTCGACTTCATGGTCATGATAAAGTGATAATCTAATTTGATAGCGTAGAAGTTGTGAAAGCCATACAAGGAAGTGTATCAAATACTTTGTATTCAGCATTGATTAGACGGATAGAACACATTTTGTCTCAAGAAGGATAGTGGATCTTGCACTACATCCCTAGAGAACATAACCAGATTGCAAATTATTTAGAAAAGTTGGCTTTGGCGAATATAAAAGACTTGAAAATTTTTGATTCACCTCCAAGGGAGATTTTAGCTTTTATTGAATTAGACATGTTGAGGGGTTTTAGTCGTCTTCAGAATAACTTTTTTGTAATTTAGATTAGTATTTGCTCTATTTCACCAAAAAAAAAATGAATTCTAAAATGCTAGAATTTTAAAATTTCAAAAATTTTAAATAATTCATCCAAATACTCGAACGGAATCTAAATTTAAGGATCAAATTTAAAAAAGTTGCCAAATTTCAAAAGTAATGTGAACCAAAAAACGTTAGGGATTAGGTGATAAAAATTACTAAGTTCAAGGACTAAAAATTAATTTACCCAAGAAATAAATGAAAATGAGAGAGGGGGAAGGAAATTTGCAAAAAAAGGAAAACAAAAATAGAAAGCAGTTAGGTATCCATATGTTTTAGGTATATTTAACATGGTTTTATGTCTTTTCTTTTCAAAAATATGCTTATATGTTAATTGATTTTATTTATGCTGCATTTGAATTAATCTATATGTTTACCCGGAATATGATTTGGGTTTTAAACATGATTTGTTTGAAAATGAAGAATTGGATTAATTTAAATTAATCTGTACCCAATATCTTAATAAATTTGATTTTAAAATAATAAATATATATATATTAATATTACTGCATTTTAAAAATAAAGAAGTTGATAATTATTATTTAATAAAATTTAATTTAAAAGAAAAAACCCAGCGTAAGAGGGGATCTAATGCTAGTTTGTTATAAACAAACGAAGTTTTCCATCAGTTGAAATAAGATTTGTTATAAACTAATTCTTTTTCAAATGTATTTTTACTTTTTCTCCCCTTTGGAAAGGTATAATTATGTCTCAAAAAGAAAAAAGGAAAAAAAGATTGGTGTCACTCACCATGCCCAATCACAATTGAAGAATGAGAGGCCAAAATATTCGATTTTTGAAGAGGAGTGATGAAATATTGTTGTTATAGGTAAAGAAGTTAGAGAAGGAAAAAGGTGGGGTGGGTTGAAATCGAGTAAATTGTAAAAAGGTTGAAAGTGATGGGAGGAGGAGAATAACCCCACACCCACCACCACAAACATACCATTCATCATATCATCACTTTGGAATATCAAAGTTAAAATGGCTCCAAAAATTAGTCCTTTTCCCTCTCAACTTATGTTTGGGTATAGTATTGGTTCTTTTTTATTAAGGACATTATTTGAATTCCATATTCAATATACGTCGTTTTGTTTGACAATATAATAATATGATGTCTTTCATTCTTAACTATACATATCATTTGATATTTATGAAAGAAAAAAAGTATTATGGAGGTTTTGTATTAAGTGTTAGATTATATTTTATTTTTTATTCAAAAATTAGGTAAATTAATCCATCAAAGAGTAAATTAGTTATTCGTTAAAAATTTATTCATTTCTATTGTTAAACATTAGTCCATGTATGATAGTATGAGATACATATGGCGTGTTACATGTTACTATTTGATTATTTTATCAACCGTGCTAGTTTTTATAGTATAAATTGATAGAAGTTTTAATAGAAAAGATAAATTTTTTCTCTTTAATCTAATGTACATGAATTAGTTTGCGTATTTTTTTAATACAAGAGATAAAATATAATCTGATTTCTAATACAAGGAACAAGAAATCTCCCTTGAGTAATGTTTGGATGGGAGATATGGTATTAAGGATGTTGTAATCTAAGTAATTTTTAATATCTTAATAGAAAACGGAGAGAACCATCCATGCATGTATCCAACCAAACATGGCTTTAAAAGAAAAAGGAAAAGGCCAAAAGTGGTGTATTATATTAATTAAAATATTGGGGGTGTCCCCGTCAAAGTGTTTTATCTTTTCTTCCTTCTTTCTCACGACTAAGTAACAGAATCAAGGAGAAAGTGTGGAAAGGTATTTGATTTGATGTCTTAGTTTTGTTGTCTCCTTTCCTCACTTTCTTTCACACAACTATAACCCTTCAATTTCTTTTTCTTCTTGCTAATGTGTGGATTTTTGCTTTATTTATTATTATTAAATTATATTTCATCCTGAAAATATTTAAATTATGTTTTTAATTTTAATATTTTGAAATTAGTGAAAAACTTAAAATGCCGTAAAAAGTATAATTTTTTATGAACATCTTATTAAGTGAATGTCTATCATAATCAAGATAAAGTTTTAATGTACTTTAAATTCTAATAGTTATTAGAATTAGATCTCTACTTCTTTTATACTTCTTATGCCTATAAATAAAGATTCGATGGAGCATTATAATCACCCTTTTTGATTAATAAAGTACATTCTCTATTGTTTTTATATTTTCTATGTTCTTTATTCTCTCCATCTCTCTTTATTTTATAACACGTTATCAGCATGATATTGCTCAAAGTGATAGTTCATTTTATCGATGATCAAATTTATCCTTCATGATTTTCAATATCATTGACAGCAAGATGCAAAATTTTTATAGGAAGTTTCTTTTATTTAATGTTTCATATCTGATTATTATTTTTCATTCTTCTTTTATTATATGTTATCATTGTTTTGGTTAACTTATTTTACTTTTTGTTCTTAAGGATGGTGAAAGATTTGATACCGTTATCTATATGAAATCGAGAAGTAAGGTTCACCCTCAAAGTTTGCTTTTTGATATTTGCTTGGGGATGATTTATTTCTCTTCATTATAAAGGATGTTTATAATCACTACTTCACATCCATGTTAACGTAAGTCAATCTAATTAACTTCTTTTGAAATTTGATTTGATTTCTATTAAAAGTTCAATTTATATAATTCACTATCTATATCTCTATGAATTTATAAAACCCTTCATGAATTTAGTTATTGGGATTTTATATAGAGATAATTTTATTTTTATTTTTAATAGAATTGATTGGTTTAATTATAATTTTGATTAAGATATATGATTATTGTAGAATGTGAGTAAAATACTTACTTGTCATGAACTTTGGGATATTCACCCTATCTATGATAATTTTATATCATTGTAAGATTTGAGATGAAATTATGTCATAAGAGGTGGATGTTAGAAAATGTTTATGTTTAAACTTTTATGGCTGTAAAGTTATTTTAATTTGACATTATAATATTTTGTATTTTGTTGTGGTGTGATATATAAAATATATATTATCTAACCACAATGATTTATTATTGACATGAATTTATTATTTGTTACGTTTATTATATGTTTTATTTATACCTATTCATTTTATTTTATATGAATAAATAAAATTTTATTTAAAATAAATTAAGTATTCATTAAGGTTATATAATAAAATGATTATATGCTCTTGAAGAGCTAATATTGTAAAAAAACTGTAAAAAGCTCTTTAAGAGCTTATATTTTAGCTCCTTGTGATGCAAAATTTTGTAAAATATAATATTATTTTTAGATCAAGAAGATATATGTTGAATAAAACATTCATGTGTTTTATATTAAAACCATATATATAAATAACATGAGATACTAATGTATTTGTATTATATATATTCCCGAAGGAATACATTACACTATATGGTTGAAATATCTAATGTGCTCCTACAAGTAGCAATATTGTAAAAATGAATTTAACAGTATTTTTGAATAATCTCATACCTTCTAGTGGCTAAGTAAAATAATAAGTTACTAATGAAAAACTATGAAATTATTCCTACTAGTTTTGCTTTCATTTCCTGAATTGAATGTAACAGTACATAACAATTATGAAAAATGAAAATATAGAGATCATGATTATTGTTATAATTGAGGATGCGATTGGAGACTAATCATGACAACATGAATAGATATATTTTGATTTAAAATCCACGCATGTTTTGCGATGGTGGTTATGAAATAAAGAATCAATGGAGGCGTTTAGAAGTTTATCCTACTAGATTTATTGCATTCCCTTAAGTGAATGTAAACATAAAGAAAATAAAAGATATAATCATAGACCATTAAAAGTGGGAACAAGTAATAAATAAAAGAACAATAAGAGTTCTTAAGATAACTCTTCAAAGGATAATGATAACTTATGTTATCAATGTGATATGAAATATTATTGGTCACATGTGGCATATGCCCAAATATTTTGTTTCATTAATATTCTTAAAGGAAGGATATGAGAATGTAATAATAAATTCTATCATTATAGATAGAAAATATATCTTATTTGGTACTAAAACAAACAAATATTATTCCAATATTTGATAGTACAAAATTAGTCAAAAGCTCTAGAAGACTTAATATATTAATATCTTGTGATGGTTAATCCATTGGTTTTAAAAGATATTTATAATGGATCTTATATTGAAATTGTGAATGAGGAAAATATTATGTTTCATATGAATCACTATTGCTATAAATGTCTATTTTGAAATGATGAAAAAAGAGGATTGAGTTATTAATTTATATTTATTTTATAATCTTTATGTTCTTCTTTTGTCATCATCCCCATTAAGGGGTTGGAAGCAAAATATTTGACTGTAAAAGATCTATTTATGTAACACCCCAAATCCGGCCCAGACATTATGGCCGAATCTGGCGATTCACATGATAGCGTTCGAAACTAAGTTATTTCGAAAAAAATAGTTTTCATTTGTTATCTCTTGTTGACCCTAAAATCGATACTTATCTAGTTAATCGTTTTTACACATATCGTTGCGGAAGCTCTTACAAGTCGTTTTGAATAAATCCCGTGTTTAGAGAAAACTTTACTTTTTTGAAAATCGAGTTTTTAAACGTCTTAACAGTTATAGATCCATAAAAAGAAATATTAATCCAAATTAAGTAAAAGTCCCAGAAAGTCCGCAATTTACATCCAAAAATTAACCCAGAAAATAATTAAGAATTAAATACCCAAGGTTTAAGTAAAAAAGGTTTAAATACGTGTGGCCACCGTCAAGTCCTCCGCTGCATCGATCCATCAAGTCTGGGGATTACCTGTGCAGATTAAGCAGAAGGGGTGAGTTTACGCAAACTCAGTGTGTAATCCCCAACAAACATATGGACAATAAATCAATAATCACAGTTTGGGCCTAAGCCCTTTCAATATCAATATCAATATCAATTTGGCCTTAGCCCATCTCAGTAATAGTAACCAATGGGTCCTTAGCCCATCTCAGTAACAGTTAGTAGTGGCAAAAATCCTACCCAACTAGCCTCTACACTCTATCCAACCCTACACTCTATGTGGGGATATAATCAACCCACCCATCCCTACACTCTAAATAGTACCGAATATAGCACTAGATAGTGATCTGCAGCTGAGCTGCCAGTAAGTTAGGCCCGAAGCCTTTCAGTACACTTCCTCTGATCAATATCAAACCCCAACCCGATACAATGCAACATACAATTATGTCATGTGATCTTATAGTAACAATTCATGCAATATCAATTCAGTGAAATATTATCATGCTTTTATATACTTGTAACAGTCATTCAATCATGTCATTCAATTAGGGGTCTAGGTAACTTATTAACCCTACAGTAGGTTCATAGTCGTCTCGGGCGACCCATGCAATCTTAGCAATAAAATAGTGAAAATAGGCTCACATGGCCCAATTTGGCCTTGGTTGTGTGGATCACACGGCCTGACCCAGAATCCCACACTTCCGAATGGCCCTACACGCCTGCGTGAACCACACAGCCCAATTGGCCGAGCCCGTGTGTTACACACGGCCCCACCTAGCAATCACATGGCCGTGTCATGCGCACATGCCTAGCTTGTCGATCACATGCCCATGTACCGTCACATGGCCTACCACACAGGTGACCATACACCCGTGTGGCGTCGACAGAAAACTTTTTCTGCTTTTCACCGAACCCCATTTTCTATGTTTCGGGTACACACCTGGATAATTTTTTATGCCCTTGCACTCCTAAGCAATCCCGCACCTATAATTGAACACATTTACGCTCAAAATCTGACTTAAAGCTCAATTATAACGAAACCTGAAACTTACCATAACCCAGAATGAACGTTTAGTACTTACGCCAACACACCAATCGATTAACTACAACGCTACGAAAGGAGAACCGCAATCCTCTTGCAATGATGATGCCAAAACGATCAATCAAAAATTCCAACTTAATCACTTAATTCAAAAATATTAAGGCTTTCCCAAAAGAAAAACTTACAAAGCGCGCGACCAAACAAAGAACCACAACGACTATGAAAGAGAAAAGAAAAATGTAAAGAGAGGGATATTCAATTAGGTTTCTGATAGCAAGAAGAAGCAAAAGTATGAAAACTAAAATTTTGAAAAAGGAAACAGAGAATACGTCAGTGGAAGAGACTGATAGTTTATTGGAAAATTAAAAAAACTAAAGATAACCCCTGATTCTCTTAACTACTCCACCACTCAGCTTTTTACTAAAACTCAAACTCCTACATGACATTAGCAGCAAAAATAGATAAATAAATAAATAAATCCCTTCCTCGCACAGGGATTCGAACTCCAGACCACTAATAACCTTTACACTCCACTTAACCACCAGACCAGAAGGCCCATTCTAATGTAAACTTACTAAAAATCAAAGTTAAGCCTACTAAACAAGAGTAAAGTTTTATTCATTAAAATGCCAAAATTTTCCAAAGCTAGGGCTTGAACTTGGGACCTCTCACACATACCTAGAACACTTAACCACTGAAAAAGATACACACTTGTGTTACAAATTTACAAAATTAAGTACACAAACTTTGGGGCGTTACAACTTATGAGGAATAAAATATGATAATTCTATCTAAAACTCGTTATGGTTTGATGCACATGAAATTGCAAAAAAGAAGAAGAAGAAGATATTTGAAGATTTTGGCATATTCCCTGAAGCAAATATTGCATATAATTGTTTGGAAATTATATTTATTTTGTTGACTTAGTGACATTATAATATTCACATTGATTTAGACATTTCTAGTAGTAAATGTCACAATAGCTATTATATAAAGATACAAAGTAAAAGCAATGATAGTAAAATTATTAATTTGTTATAATTTAGTACAATTGAAACACATGTTAAAGTAAACCAGAAGTTTAATGTACAAATGTATTTACCACTTGGCGTGACTAGTTAGACCATCCTGGATCATATATGATACGAAATTTAATCAAGAATTCATATGGACATTCATTAAAGAACTATAAGATTCATTAATTTAAAAGAATTCTCATATGTTGCTTGCTTTCAATGAAATTTGATTATTAGAAACTCACTAGCTAAAGTTGAGATTTAATGTCTTGCATTTCTGAAACGAATATGAGCCCATTCATCCACCATGTGGATGGTTTTGATATTATATAATTTTGGTAGATGAATCTACAAAATAATCACATATGTATTATCAATTTGCAACCTGTTGTTTGTAAGATTGCTTGTTTAAATAAATAATTTCAGATCATGCAATTAAGACAATTTCATGCGATTAAGACAATTTATCTTGCTAATATTGATGAATTTATATCTTAATCTTTTATTGATTGAGTTTGAAATTTTTTTTTAAAGTTTGCACATAATGGTATAGAGAAATTATTGATTGGACACCTCTGATTAATGTCTAAATCATTACTTATGAGAACTAAACTTCCTATTTCAACATGAGATTATATTGATTAACGTGTTGTATGAATCAAGCCAATACGTTATAAATACTCCCCATTACAATTGGTTTTTGATCAAAAGCTAAATATTTCTCGTCTTTGAATTTTTTTATGTGAGTATATGTTCCAATTGCTCTACCACAATGCACAAAGATGAGTGAATCCTAAAGAAATTTGGGAATATTTATTAATTACAAGTTTCTTTATATTATTAGATGTTTTGAATGTATTCGAGATTCAATTATGACATGATTTGTGATTACAATTTTGATTCGATAGTTTTCCCGACATTAGGGGGAGAGAAATAATAACTTGTAATGAGTTAGAGGGAGAGTAATTTGAACCAGAAGTTCAATAAGGATAACTCATTACAAGTTAACTGTTAGATGTATTTACAAACTTAATGAGAATAACCAAGTGTTATATACCATCTAATATTTTAATTTGAATCAAAGTCTCAGTAGGCTAATCAATTAGAATAAATAATAGATTGATCGGTTCCAAAGATGAAAATTCTTCTAGATGGTCATATAGTGGAGGCGGGTGCTCCAGAAGAGATCCAAGACATAACTAATAAGTAAAACTCCAAAAGAGATTCAGATACCTGAAAATGAATTTTAAAGTAATGAAAATAAGAGATCTCGATAAGTTATGTCAATTTGAGAAAATGTGGAACCGAATAATAAAAGTGGTCGGCAATGATTTTGCATGCAATATTATTATTGAAATAATGAAATAAAAGGAAGATCTTGAATAAATCTATTGAAAAATATAGATATGGAAAAAATTGATCAAAATAGAAAGACACAACTCAAGTAAAATTAAATTCGTGGAGTTTTTGGACCATTAGTCCAAATATCTAAAGCTATAAAGCTAGTGAGGGTGAAATTGAAGTAGTTTTACAAAAGCAGAATAAAAATATGAAGTTTTTCGCTGAGTCTTGGCATTGATTATGAAAAGATATAATATTTTTTGTGGTGGATGCAATAACCTTTAGATATATTATTAAATTGATAATTCATAAAAGATTTAACTTGCATCTAATTATTATTGTTACAACCTTTAATGAATCACTATATAGTAAAGTTTATATTAAAATCCTTGAAAGATTTAGGATGCTAAAACATATTGAAATTCTTGAGAAATTGTTCATATATATGAATTGAAATAATTTGAACATATGTGGTAAATTTAACTTAGTGAATAGTAGTTGAAGGAGGATTATAAAATTATCCAAAATACATATTTGTGTTTTTATAGAGAATCACGATTAAAGTTTGTTATGATTATTGTTGAATCTCCTGAAGAGATGAAAATATATTTCCCCCAAATTTCCCTCACTCATGACTTTTAAAAGAATGGTAATATAAATGCTTATCAAATACATTCAAAAAAACTAGTATTCAAGATTGAATACGTAGAATACGAGAAAATATGTGATGTTTTCATGAAGGGAGTAAATACACGTTGCACTCTTTTTCCCTTAATCGAGATTTTGTTCCATTAGGTTTTCCTGGTAAGGTTTTTAATGAGGCATCATATTATGCGTATTATAAATTGTGTACTATTTTTCCTTCATTAGGTTTTTATCCCACAGAGTTTTTCCTAACAAGGTTTTAACGAGGCACATTATCTACCAATGGACATCCAAAGGGAAGTGTTATGAACATCTTATTAAGTGGATGTCCATCATGATCAAGCTAAAGTTTTAATGTACTTTAAATTCTAATTGTTATTAGAATTAGATCTCTATTCCTTTTATACTTCTTATGCTTATAAATAGAGACTCTAATGAAGCATTGTAATCACCCTTTTGATCAATAAAATACATTCTCTATTGCTTTCATATTTTTTATTCTTTATTCTCTCTAACTCTCTTTATTTTATAACAAACTTAAAAAATTTAGATCAATAAAGCAAATTTATTTTATTATCTTTATTATATTCAAATTAGTTTGATTTCAAAAATAAAAATCTAAAATATGGCTAATATCAAACTAATTGTTATATCTCTCTTATTTATTTATTTTTGAAAATTACAACGATCTCTATTTTTAAGGAATTTATAAATATAAATACAAATAATACATAAAAAGAATCTACACACCTCTAATAAAATTTCATAATAGTAGTTAAATTTGAAAGCATTTAAGATCTAAATCTTGTTATTTTATCCTACTCCTTATTGATCCCTTATCACTCTTTTCTCTTAGTTAAGTTATCATTGGTGAACTTTTTGTAGGGGATAAACTCGATTAAATAACGAACAAAGTGAATAAAATAAGAATACAAAAGATCGAACACACATATTTTATATGGAAAAACTCCTCAAGAGATGAAAAGAAGATTTTACTATAATAAAGGGGGAGTACAAAAGTTGAAGAGAATTAAAAGAAAAATCCGAAGCCCTACAAGAAAAACCCTTCGAAACAATGAACAAAATTTATTTTGTCGGATTCTGTGCACCATAACTTAAAACCTTTTATACTGACAGAGTATCCCAGAAAGATGCATGTAATGACCCTTTGTTCGAGCTTTCCTTGGCTAACTTTAGCATGAGAAAAACAATCGAAAATTCTAAAATTAGATAATTAAGACGATTACCTGACCATATCTCCTCTAGAACTTTACCTTTCAATGCTCGATGAGGAGATCGTTTTATCAAATAACTTTCCAAGTTTATAACTTCATCCCAAAATTTCTTTCTAAGCATTAGAAAGCATGCATCGAGCCTTTTCTAGCAATGTTCTGTTCATTCTTTCTGTAATTCCATTCTACCGTAGAGTTCCAACAACGATTTGTTGTCTTTCAATACCTTCATGATTACAGAAACCATTACACTCTGATGAACATAACTCAAGACCATTATCCATTCTCAATCACTTCACAGATTTTCTGATTTATTTTTCTAACAGTGTCTTCTACTGTTTGAAGATTTTGAAGACTTCACTTTTCGTTTTTAAGAAATAAACCTAAACTTTTTTGGAGTGATCATTAAGAAATATTTATTACCTCCTTTTGAGATGTCAGAAGATGGACCCCATAAATCAGAATTAAAATAATCTAGAGTACTTTTTGTTCTATGCACTGTTGAATCAAAACTGACTCGAGTTTGTTTCCCGAAAACACAATTCTCGCAGAAACCTAACTTGCCAACTCTAGTGTCTTTGAGAAGACCTCTATTGCACAAGATTGTCATACCTTTTTCACTCATAGACCAAGTTGCATTTTCCAAAGTTTGGTTGAATCAGAATTGGTGAAAAGAGAGTCATGTCGTGTTGTCACAACGTCGGGTTGATTCTAATCGCGACGTGATGGTGTTTTCAACTTTTCTTCGGTAATCGTAGCCACTTCAGTAACCGTTGACCCTTACAAAATGTATAGGCTACCTTGTTTCTTTCCTCTCATCACAACAAGGGTCTCATGAGAAACTTTTAAGTCGTTTGACTCAATGATTATCCTGCAACAGTTAGAATCCAAAACTTCTAATGAGATAAGAATTTTTATTTTAAAATTCGGAACATACCTAACATTTGAATGTGTCTGAATAATTCTGTGGTGCATCCTAATTTGTATTGTTCTGATTCTGGATATTTTACATGGATAGTTATTCCCTATTAGCACAACTCCACATTCAACTGAACTATACAGGGAGAATCAGTACCTATTGGGACACATATGATAGAAGCACCCTGAATCTAAGATTTGTTCAGAAGTAAGATGAGAGCTTTCGCTCATTGGCACCAACAAGAAATCATTACCTCTGTCTTCGGCTACACTAGCATTAGCAACTTTGGCTTTCTGGTTATCTTTCTCGTCGTTTTCGGCATCACTTTTGATTTTATTTTGAAGTTTCTAACTTTTTGCCTTAACGTGACCCATCTTTTTACAATAGGCATAATATTTTCCACGATTTCAGGATTTGGACATTGCTTTAGACTTGTTTTAATCTATCTTTCTGGTTTGTTGTCTGCATCTTGTAAGTAGAACTGAGGCTTGCCAATCTGATTTTTTGTTTAGGCCTAACTCGTTGTCAAGTTTATCCTTGCTTAAAAGATTTCTCTTCATATCCTAGAAAGAGAGATGATCTCTCCTATAAATCAGAGTTTCCCTGAAAGTTTTATAAGAAGAGGGAAAATAGTATAACAACAACATAGCTTGATCTTCGTCACTAATCTCTGCTTCGAGATTCTTTAAGTCATTAAGAAATGTAACAAACTCACCAATATGAATTCTAATGGACTCGCCTTCAGCCATTCTGAATGTGTAGAGACGTTGTCTTAATAATAATCTATTGGCTAGAGATTTCGTCATATATAAGGCTTCTAATTTCCTCCATAACATAGGTTTTCTCTGTCAGAACCTTCTGTAACATATTATTCGTGAGGCATAATTGAATAGCAGATAGAGCTTTTTTATTGAGTTCTTCCCATTCTGACTGATCCATATCTGTGGGATTCTTCTCTATAATGACCTTTTTCAGATTGTTCTAAACAAATATTGTTGTCATTCGAACTTGCCACAAACTGAAATTTGTAATTTTGTTGAACTTCTCAATATCGAACCTTGACGCTGCAATGTCTAAATAGGTTGGCTACAAAAATTGAATTAGCTCTAATACCAGTTTGTAGGGGATAAACTCAATTAAACAATGAACAAAGTGAATAAAAGAATAACCAAAAAGATCGAACACACAAATTTTATGTGAAAAAACTCCTCAAGAGAGGATAAAAAACCACAAGCAAAAAGAGATTTCACTATAATAAAGGAGAGTACAAAAGATGGAGAGAATTAAAAGAAAAACTTGAAGCCCTACAAGAAAAACCCTTTGAAACAAAGAACAAAATTCTCTTAATTTAAATAATTTTTGTTGTGTAAAACCTAGAGTAATTAAGGTCTATTTATAGGATGAAATTCGTAGTATATATGATTGGAATAACTTTAGGTCAATCAAAGTTTAAGTGAGAAACTAAAAATAAAATTTAATTGGGAGAAGAAAATCCAAAATAAACTTTGATAAAAATGAGAGTCATTCTCCCAAACTTTTTGTCAAAAGTTTTTTAAACTTTGACTTTTATAATTTCAAATATTTTAGTTAATTAAATGTTAGGTTTAAATGATAAAAAATCTTATAAAATAAATGAATTAATTGAAAACAATTGAAAGTTACCAATCAATTAAATTCTCTAAAATATTTTTTCATTGAAGTTTCTACAACTAACGTGATTGATGATGTGGTAAATTGCTGTCATGGCAGTTGATGTTGAAAAGTGATGACATGATAATTGATATACACACTTGACATTTCATATTATAGAAAATTTAAGGTTTCTTTGTATTTTTTATTTATTTTATTTTTATATTTTTTCATATTTATTATGAATGCGCATTTTAATATTTTATATATTTTATAATTTTAAAAAGTAATAATATAAAACTTGACATATTAATTTTCTACGTATTTTAGAATTTTTTGGATTTTCTAATATTTTTAGATTCTTTATATTGAATGTAATAAGATATAAAAAATTAGAAACATGTTTTCAGAGCAATATAAAAAGTTAATAAAAATATAAAAAATAATAATAATTGTTTAGCGAATTTGAATAAATGATTAGGATAAAGCATGTCAATAAAAATTGCACCTGCTTAAACATGATTTGTTAATATGTGAGTTGCGCAGTTATAAATTTTAAATTAATTTGAATGTTTTATAATTTTATAGCTTTTAAAAATTTAAAATTTATTATTTTATATAATTTTTGTAATATTTATCCATTTTAATAAAATTTAAAATTTATCAATTTAAATTTTTAAAAATACTTTTAAAAGTTTTAGGATTTTTTTATCAATTGCTATGCCATCTACCACGTCATCATTCATGTCATCACCAAATCAGCAAAACCTTAACCGCATCAGAGCTTCAATGGAAACTAATTAAGGGTTTATTAATTATTAGTTTTCGATTAAGGACTCAATTATATATATTTTATTAGATCTCAATCAATTATTCATTTATTTTACAAGGATTTTTTTATCATTTAAGCCTAAATGTTATAAAAAAATGGTTAAAACTAATACACTCAAAGTTTTTAAACTATATATTTAAAAAGTTATCAATAATAAATTTAAAACTAAAAAAATAAATATAAAAAATATAAAACTAAAATAATCAAATTTGAAAAATAGCTGCAGTAAGAGCCGAATTTGACCTTATTGTGGTAAAGTAAAAATGTATTAATAACTTATCTGGAATAGAAATATAAGGTGTACGTAAGATAATTAAAGTGCAATACCTGAAAGAGAAATTATCTTATAATTGTCTACACTTCATTTCAACCATCATGCTAGTTGTTGTTGCTAATCAAAATGACTAAATCACTTTACCAAAGTATAAACTTTATTAAAAGGAAAGGATATAATTATGTTGGGATTACATAAAGCTAAACGCAGGCTTCAATGCTTTAGCCTGATTGGACATCCTTTCGTAGTTAATTTCTTTACCTATATGTAGGATTTGAGTATAGATGGATGGGATTTTCGTGAAGTCGTCTTTTTCTTTCCTCCCCATGGATGACTTAGATTTGTAACACAAAATGATTGATTTAATGAATTTAAGGATGTACAAATAATTAAGAAATCTATTGGGTTTGTTTTACTCCTAATAAAGAAATTTTCATAATTATTACTTCTAAGAAATGGAAAGATTTCCTAAATTTCTAAAATTATTATTGACTCTAAAACTCAAATATCTGTATCTCTCTAAATCATTCCAAAATCATGCAACCGTAGGAAATATAAAATTAAATTGCATAAATCAGTGAGGGAGATTTAAGAATTACTAATGGGTAGGGATAGGGCAAAATTAAGACTTTTTTTTTTCTAAAATTTTCAGTGTCCGATAATCATATTGATATAGATTAAATTCAATGTATGTTGGGTTTCTTCCTTTCTAAAATTTGAACCTAATATGTCGCTTAAAGGAATTATGCTCATTACTAAGGGAATAATTTAGTTGAGCTCAACCTGAATGGCAAGCTAGATCTCAAGCTCAACTTAAAATTCAGACCTTAATATTTAGCTCTAGTTTAATTGAATGTCAATTTCTAAGCTCGAGTTTGGCTTGAAACATAATTGAACTGCTTGAGTTCGAGCTCGAGCTCGAGCTCGATTTAGCTTGTTTGTATTCAAGCTCGAGTTCATCCGTACATAAGCTCGTCCAGTATAATAAAAGAAAAAAAATATAATTTCATAATATAAAATATATTAAAATAAAAAAACTCGAATAGACTCACAAGTCATTCAAATCAAATATTAGGTGCTCAAACTCAATTTGTTTGATAGCTCAACTGCTCGAGCTCAAGCTCATCTCGATAATTACCGAATCAAATTTGATTTTTTTTTTCTTGTGACACTTAAATAGCTTGTAAGAACCAATATCTCATTTACACCTTTCTTTCTTACTACTAAATCCAACAAATGGTGGTATTGTTTATTATTATTATTTTGAAGAAGAATGAGAATGTGGAAACGGAAAGGGTAAATTCTAAATTTTATCCCTATATTTTATAAAAATGAGAAGTTAATCCTCTAGTTTAATATGTCAGAATTTGGTCATCATATTTTATAAAAAAGTAAGAAGTTAAATCTAGTTATTAGTAAATACATGAAAGTAAAATATTGATTTTTATTAATTTGTTGCCTATAAATGGTTGATTGCTTATTTTTCTAATTCATAAGATGAAATTAGAGCAAAGAAAAAGGGTTAACAAATTTAGTTCATCTAAGGATTTTTCCCCATATCGTTGACAATGAAATAATAATAATAATTCTAGAAGATTATGGTAATTAAATTTAAATAAAAAACTTTACTATTGAAAAGTAATTTTGTTGAAATTCTAAAATCTTTCAGTTTAGTTTAGCCTTTATGGTAGTGTCATTTTCGCATATATTTTTTTATATGTCTATGCCTAGACTAATACTAGGGCAGACTAAGACTCCTCACACATGGGACCATTTGTAGTGCATTATTTAATAATGAAAATACTGAAAAAGGCATAGAAAAGAAATCTTGATTGCGACAAAGGGAAATGAAAAGGAAAGCAACAAAGAATCTCACAAACCTTTTTAAGATCTTCTTTTTGGTTTTTATTTTCGAATCTTAACTTTCTTTTTCATTAATCTTATTACTAAAGTATAAATTTTAGAGGATCTTAAAGATGTTCAAGTTCATCATCTCGCTCCGGCTCATTTGCATGATGTTTTCAATGCCCTTTCATTTTGTTTTTAAAAAATAGAGTTTTTATTGTCCTTTCCTCGCATCTAATTTGTACTTGGGTTGAATATGTGTGTGATGATCCGCTTGTGAGCAATGCACACAAACATACGAGACAGACCCCTCCAAGTGTGGATGATAGCCACTAGGTGCAATAAAAGGCCTTTCTAGGTGTGGCTGGAGGTCACAATAGCTCAAGGAGACCACTTCAAGTGTAACAGACCTTGAATTGTGCGCTTTCGAGAAAGAAGGATTCGCAAGTTCCTAATATATTTGGATGGTTCTAAAACATGTTGAAAGAGCTTATAAGTAGTCTAAAAGCCTATAAGGAGGGCAAAGCCTCATAGACTCGAGTAGAATGTTCCAAATCTTCAAAATACACTAGAATCGTATAGAGGTTTATAAAATTGTATTGAATATTTCTAGATTTATGATCTTAAGCATACACTTATAATTTTGTAGCCATTGGATCAAAATGGCTTGGCTTATAAATAAGGAGGCACCCCTTTTTCATTTGTAACATATAGCATACTTAAGTGTGCTCTAATGTCTTATTTTATGCTCTCTTGGTGTGCTTCTCCTATTCTAGTAGATCAAAGGCTAGCTCAAGCATACATTACTGTAAATCTCAAGCCTAAAGATGCATGTTAGTAGAGCTAAAGTAACGACACATTAAAAGTGATGCCATAACTTGCATTGCACACATTTGATGCATTAACATTGAAAATGAGTTTGATGAGATGAGCCAACAAGTTTAAGGTGTCAACATCCAATGAGTGATGAAAGGCAAAATGGGTGACCTTAGAGCAAGCTCAAGGGAATTATTGAAAACTATGGAGGTCCAGATAGCCATGGTTAGGACTATTGTTTATGATATCTTGCTTCAAGTGGAAGACATTGAGCCTTTCTTGAGAAGTTTAAGTTTTACATGGAGGACTCCCATGAAGTGTGAAAGGTGCAACTTAGGGAGGAGTTGCAAGGGACGCTAAAGAGGCTATATAAAAAATTTCCCAAAGGAATAAAGCCCTCAAATTGTTAGTGGAAGTGTTATGAAGATAGATAAAAAAAAAGAGCTAAATAGTGAGCTCTTGAGTTTCAAGTCAACCATAGTAGAAAGTAATGTTCCTGCTTCTGATCAGGAAGCTACGCGTAGTAGTTTTACAAGGGTTAGGAAGTGAAGCAAGAGATGCCTTTATACTTATAATGAACTAGTAGTTCACTCAATTTACAGAAGCTTCCCCCTCAGCTCCACAACCTCAAATGCACCCCTCTTCGATGATAGTGCCTCCTGTGGCAACCCTCGTCTTCTGATTGACAAACTCCGCAAATGCGAGGCAGAGGAGTTAAAAGGCAAAAAAGATAGCAACCCAACAAAATCTAAGTATTGTCCAGAAAACACCTAGAGGGTTCTAGAAAAAGTTAATGTGTACCCATGATGACTGTTTGAGATGCGTCATATCTTTGCTCAAAGAGGAAGCATACCAGTGGTGGGTAGCTCTAACATCTGTGACCTCGAGAGACCAAATAACTTGGGAGTTCTTTCAAGCCAAGTTTAAAAAGAAGTAAATCAAATGGTTATACCTAAAGAAGAAGAAAAGATAATTTATGGAATTGAGATAAGGGGTTATGTCAGTGGCTGAATATGAGCACGAGTTTGTTCACCTTAGAAAATATGCCAAAGAGATCATATCCATCCAAGCTAAAATGTGTACTCGATTCGAGTAGGGATTGAACAAGGATATACATATGCTAGTAGGAGCTCTGGAATTGAAAAAGATTGTTGTTCTGTGTGAAAGGGATCAAAAATGAAGGATATGCGTAATGAGAAAAAGAAAGCAAAATCTAAGATTTGAGATTTTGGCAAGTGGAGTATGGCCAGATCTTTTCTACCTCCTCCATTTAAAAAGTCAAAAGACTTTCAAAGTCGTTCATCCACTCCGTTAGGGATTTCTAGGAGAGGTAAGCCGCTAGAAACGAACAAGGAATATTTTTAGCCCCAACGACAAGCGAATGGGCATTTTCGGGGACTAGCCTGATTCCCATTACTCAAGAGGGAAATTCCTTGCACATAATTAAGGGAGCCATTGAAAGGTGACCAAAACACCAGAAACAAGGACTACCTGAGCTATTGATAGAGGCAAGAACACTTTTTGGCCAAGTCCCATTATTGAGTGTTTTGCGACCACAGACTACACCTTTAGCTAGTGTTGGAAGTGTCCATAATGTGAATAGACCAGTTTACAAACATTGTGGAAAAATCATAGGGGTGAGTGTAAGCTGAAAAGCAAAGCTTGTTTTTTATACAACTTTAAAGAACATTTTAGATGAGACTACCCGAGAAGGCCAGGCAAAAACAGATAACAAAGTACAAAACAGGTGTCAGCTCCATAGAGAGGTAGAAAATCAAGAACTGGTGGTAGTATTGGAATAAACCGAGGTGTAACCAGTGACACATTAGTGAGACCTGAGGCTTGTGCACTGATTAGGGCATATGTTATTCGGGCTAGAGAGGAGGCTACTACTCCCAAAGTTATTACTGGTACTTTCTCCTTAGTTGATATATCTGTACATGCATTTATTGATCCTAGGTAGACTCATTCGTGTATTAGCACTTCATTAGTAGTGGAAAGAAACATATCTATAGAAATGACAAAATTTGATGTTCAGGTAACTAATCCTTTAGGCCAAAGTGTAATTGTCAATAAAATTTGTAAAGACTATCCATTGGAAATCCGAGGCAGAAAATTTTTGGCTAATCTGATGTTGTTGTTTGATGAATTTGATATAATCCTCGATATGAAATGGTTGACTCTCTACGATGATGTGATTAATTTTAAACAAAAAGAATAATTTTGCATTGTGGTGTTGGTGAAATGATAAATGTTGAGGCTGACAGATCTAATTGTTCGACTGATATAATATCAACGACGTCAGCTCGAGAATTGATTAGAAAAGGGTGTGAAGTGTTTTTAGTTTATATTTTGAATACTAGAGTGTTAGGATCTGAAATAGAGCAAATTTCAACAATTCGAGAATTCACTTATGTGTTTCCTTAAGAGTTACTAGTTTTACCACTTGGGAGAGAGGTTGAATTTGCTATCGAGGTAGCACCTAGTACAACGCCGATATCTATTGCACCATAAAAAATGGTTGTGACTCAATTAAAAGAATTAAAAGCCCAATTGCATGAACTTTTAGATCAGTGATTTATTCAACTGAGCGTGTCACCTTAGGGAGTTACAATGTTGTTTGTAAAAAAGAAAGATGAAACTCTAAGATTGTGTATTGATTACCAATAGTTGAATAAGGTCACCGTAAAGAATAACTATCCACTTCCTTGAATTGACGATTTGTATGATCAACTGAAAAGAGCAACCGTATTTTCTGAAATTGATCTTCGGTTGGGTTATTATCAACTTAGAGTTAAAGAGTCAGATGTGTCGAAAACTACTTTCCGAACTCATTATGGACATTATGAGTTTTTGGTAATGCCATTTTGGATTACTAATGCTCTAGGCACTTTTATGGACTTGATAAACTTGATGAACGTAATATTTCAGTCGTATCTGGATTGGTTTGTTGTTGTATTTATTGATAGCAATTGATTTACTCGAAGAATGCAAATGATTATGATCAGCTTCTAAGAATTGTGTTACAAACTTTATGAGAAAATCAGTTGTATGTCAAGTTCAACAAATGTGAATTCTGGTTATGGTAAGTGGGATTTCTGGGCCACATGATATCATTTGAAGCCATTCGTGTTGATTCGAGTAAATTCTAAGTGATTGTGAACAAGAAGCCTCCAAAGAGTGTCATTGAAGTAAGAAGTTCTCTAGGATTGGCTGGATGCTATCGGTGATTTATAAAAGGATTCTTGATGATAACCCTTTCGTTAACGAAATTGTTACAGAAGAATGTCAGCTTTGTTTGGTTAGAAAAGTGCCAAAGGAGTTTCAAATAGTTGAAAGCAATATTAACTAAAGCTCTAGTTTTATCTCACCTTGAATCTGGTAAAGAATTCATTATGTTCAGCGATGCGTCACTCAATAGTTTGAGTTGTCTACTAATGCAAAAGGTAAAGTGCTAGAATATGCTTCTTAACAACTTAAGCCATATGAAAAGAATTATCCTACTCACGATCTGAATCTTGTTGTAGTGGTTTTCGCTCTAAATATTTGAAGACACAACTTGTATAGGGAAAAATGTCATATTTTCACAGATCACAAAAAGCCTAAAATATCTGCTATCATAGAAAGAATTGAATTTGGCACAACACAAGTGATTTGAATTGCTTAAATACTATGATTTGATTATCGATTATCATATGAGAAAAGAAAATGTTGTGGTAGATGCTCTGATTAAAAAATCTTCGTTTTCTTAAAAATCAATAAATGTTTGTTTGACTTTGGAGAGAAATAATTCTATTTTAATCAAGTTGAGAACTAAACCCATATTTCTTTAGAGAATTCAAAAGTTGCAAAAAGATGACTCTGAGTTGCTAGCGAAACAGAAACTTGCTAAAAACAATCAGACTATTGAGTTCTATATATGTGATAACAAAATTTTATACTTTCAGAATCGTTTGTGAGTACTGAAGAATTCAAAGTTGAAACAAGACATCCTTCATAAAGCTCACAGTAGTGCTTATACGATACATCCAGGCATTAATAAGATGTATAATGACTTGAAACTATTGTATTGCTGGCCGAGAATGAAAAGACAGATCACTAAATATGTGACAAAATGTTTGATATGTCAGCAAGTTAAAGCAATGATTCTTAGGTGGAAATGAGAGCAGATCACTATGGACTTCGTATCAGGTTTACCGTTAACACTGGAAATGAAATATGTAGTTAAGTAATAGTTGACAACTAAATCAACTCATTTCATTCCTATGAAAATCGACTATTTGCTGAAGAAATTGACTGAAAATTATATCTCTGAGATTATGATATTGCACGGTGTGCCTTTGTCCATCATTTCAGTCCAAAATCTGAGATTTACCTCTAGATTTGGAGTAAGCTATACAAATTTTTGGGCACAAAGTTGAATTTTAGTACAGCGTTTCACCCTCAAATCGATAGACAGTTAGATAGAGTAACTCTGATATTTTAAGATATGTTGTGTTGCTATGTAATTGAATTTAAAGGCAGTTGGGAAAGATTCTTACCGTTAGTTGAGTTTGCATACAACGACGATTATCAATTGAGTATCAGAATGACACTTTACAAGGCTTTATATGGTTGTAAATGTTGAACTCCTCTATGCGGTCAAAGTTGAGTGAAAAAAAGCTAGTAAAAACAAATTTGATATGTGAAATAGAAGAAAAAGTACGAGCCATTCGAGATTGTTTGAAAGCTACTTCTGATAAAAAAAAGTCCTATGTTGACTTAAAAAGAAAAAACAACGAATACGAGATTGGTGATAAAGTCTTCCTGAAAGTTTCGCCCTAAAAAAAATTTTCTATGTGTCGGTAGGAAAGGATAACTTAGTCCGAGGTTTATTGGTCCGTATGAGATTCTTGAGAGAATTGGGTTTGTAGCTTACCGACTAGCTTTTCCTCCAGAATTAGATAAAATTCACAATGTCTTCCATGTGTCGATGTCACGAAAATATAGATCTGATCCTTCCTATATGTTATCTTTCTGATGAAATTGAATTGCAGCCTGATTTCAAATACGGTGAAGAACCCAATTAAGATCTTAGCTCGAAAGTAAAAGAGTTAAGGAATAAGAGTGTGGCACTAGTAAAAGTAACGTGGTATCGTCATGGTACAGAAGAGGCTATGTAGGAGCCAAAAGAAACTATAAAATCACAATACCCTTATTTATTATCAAGCAAATTTCGAGGACAAAATTTATAAATAAAGGAGAGTTGTAACAGCCCAATTTTCAGTGGGGCCAAAAAAGGCGGTTTCAAAACCCTATTCCCGTAAATCAGGTTCATTAATATTAAATATAATTATTTATGGAGTTGGTATAAAAGTTTATTAAAGTTTGGTCAGGTAATTTTTTGAAATAATTGCTTAATTAGAGTATAGGGTCTAAATTGTAAAAGTTTATCGCATTATGTTTTTAATTGGTCATTGAGTTAGGGATTTAAATTGCAATTAGCCAAAGGTCCAAAATGATAATTAAACCATTTTGTAACATGAACTAGTGGCATATGATGACATTTCCACTATCTTTGTTTAAATGCTAAGTAATTAAGCTTAAGTTAATTAAACTAAATTAATTAATTCTTAATCAAGCTATATAAGAAAAAAAAATGAAGTAAAAGTTACCATTTTTTCTTCATCTTCTTCATTTTGTCGAAACTTGAAGGAAAGAAAACCTAAGAAATTTCTCACCATTCGATCCTTGATTAGGTAAGAATTCTAAGTCATTTTCTTGTAATTTTTTTATGTTTTTAAGGTCATGGGGTTTGATTTAACTAAACCATGTATTAATTTGTAAAACTGTTAAAGTTTTTTAAAGTTTCCATTGATGATTTCTTGAAGGAATTGATGTTAAATTGCTAGATGTTAGGCTTAGGCGTGAAAAAAAGACTAGATTTTAATGTTTAATTGTTAGTTTTGTTCATGAGGACTAAAGTGAATAAATTGTGAAATTAATGTTAAATTCAACAATGGTAGATAGTAGGGAGTCCTAAGGGATGTAATTAAGGTTGATTTGCAAAATTAATCTCAATATTGAAAGTTATGGCTATTTCGATTTCAGGGACTAAATTGAATAAAATGTAAAAATTTAGGGGTATCAAAAAATTAAAATTATTTAGATTAATTCATGACATTGCATAGTGTATAAATGTTTGATATTTATGGATTGAATGGAATAATTGAATAGATCAAGAATTGAATCAAACTTATGATAATCGAGAGAAAGCTAAATTTATCGATTAGTCCTTGAAGATTCAATTGGTTGCTGATTTTTAGTTATGTATGAATTATATTTGTTAAAATTGAGTAGAATCAAGGTAATTGGCACAAATTTTTGTATTGGAATGAACTGTGAATTTAGGAAATTATTGGTTATATGGCAATAGAACAGGATGCAAATAAGATTATTGATTGAATATATGTTTCATATGATAAATGAAATTTTGTATAGAAATTCATAATGCCTTTTATACAAAAATGATGCCCGAGTGAACTTAAAAAAAGGTTAGCATATGCATAACATGTCATTAGGGTTATACACATATTTGATTAGGGATTTACATGTTATTACGATATCTAGCATTTATTGCAAATTCTCGAATTATGTATAGTAGGATTAGCTCAAATAGGCATCTTCGATATAATGTCAACTTGTGTGAGCAACCCTGAAATACTATAAGCTTGTGTGAGCATTGTATTCCCATTTATTTAGGTCTATTTTACTATAATTTCACTAAGCAATGTTCAATTTATTGAAAATGGAATTTAGATCATGAATTGAGAATGAAATTGTATTGATGATACTTAACATATAAATTGTTATGTGATTATGTTTTAAATGTTGACTGTATTACAATTCAAGAACGTAATTAACGTATTTGATTTTTGATGATGTTGCATATATAGATATGTATTCAAGTGGTAAGAACAATTAATTTGGTGGGAAATAGAATAATTTTTTATGCTTTAATGATCAAGGTAAGCTTTAGTTTCTATATGAACTTACTAAGCATTTTATATTATTACCCCGTTTGTCCTTCTTTTTCCTTATAGATTGTCACATTGCAGAACACATTAAGTCAGATGGTCTTAGAGCTCACACTATCCTCAATTCGATAGTTATTTGGTGATTTTGAGTCAAGATATAGTTGTTATGGTGTATATATATTAACATGTGAATGTGTTTTTTGTGACAAGTTGTTTTAATCATGTTGAATTGGTGTTTTAGTATTGCCCATAGTGTTGGATATATATGTGCTTATATGCTAAAGATGCAATCATTTATATTTATATGAATAACATATGGAATGGTATGAAATGAATTAGAAATGGTAGCTTGATTGTTTAGTGAATGAAGTGGTAATGTATTTGAACATTAGTAACTTGAAATATGCGTGTAAAATGTAGCCTAGTTTGGATGGTTGATAGATATGTTTGGGACTTTTATACTGTATTTATATCAAAGGTTCTCAATTTTAGGTAACTGAAATGAAATGGTTTGTTTCAAATTGTATTGCATAGGTAAAGATAGATGTTTGAATGATTTAAAGTCGGTATGACTTAAAAATATGGAAATGTTTGGGTTTAATTGATGTTCAAGTATTGAATGCCTTGTAGATAATTTGAACATGAGTATTCAGCTTGTTTTCATGATTTGGGGCATGTTTTAAATCAGGTGAAGTTTATGTTTAGTTATTATATTGAATGGTCGTGGTTAGAAAGCATGAAATAGGTCTCGAATGGTTCATTTTTACCAAAAACAGGGTCCATGTCCCAATGAGCAACCTACCTTATTGCAATGTCAGCCTACAGTGAGTCATGTTGTGACATTGAGTGGCCTGAGGTCACGACGTGACATGTTGTTTTGGCAATGTCACAACATTAGCCTTGAATTTCTAAAACTTCATAATTTGGTCCTATTTCATGCTCTGGAAGTTAAAAAAAGCTTTTGTAAGCTCGATTAAGACTTAGAATTGATTGTTTATCATAATTTAAACTTAATTGAAATGTAATTACATGTGTGAATGATTATTTACTATGGATTTGATTGTAGTTGCTTTGGCAATGAATGTAGCATCCTTTAGTTTAGACCCCGCAATCGGGTTGGATAAGGGGTGTTACAAAAGGGTTAAAGGACATGAAGAAGGTAGACAACTACTATATGGCATAGAACAATAATTCTAATTTGTAAGTACCAACAATAAGACCACTAAGGTAAACACTACCTTTATGTAGTTAACGGATATTGCATTATTATGGTGGCGTCACATATGCAACAATATGAGGCATAGTGGTTGAAATATTGGCACTTGGGAGCCAATAAGAGTTTAAGCAACAATTCTACCCTAAGTATTCCAAAAAGTAGGCTTGGTTGAAGCTAAGAAGGTTCACATAACATAAGTTGGTGCACGAGTATGTATGATAGTTTTTTTTAAAAAAAAATTATGCTCAAACTATTGGATATTGGTATATGGGTGTCTAGTACCTAACGCATACGATGACTGTGACAAGGGTCCCCCAAGAGTCATGGAAAGAGAAATAGTAGAGTACCTGGTAGTAGATACTCTTAATTCAAAGATGAGATTGAGAGAGCAAATCCTTGTTATCAGAAGGGTAAGTTCAAAGCAATGTGAAAAGGGCCAAAAGAAGCCCCTAAGTTGCTTCTCGTGTAATGGATTGCATCGGGTGTAGGATTGACCTACCAAAGCTAATTTATTAACGACCATCAAGTCTTTTGAGCAATTTGAAGTCAAGGGTATCAAGCATGAGGAGCCTTGGGTTAGGAGCCTAAGCGTGATCAAAGCTGCGAGTACTAGGCACTATGAAGAGCACAATGTTAAGGTTGAGTGCTATTGGAGGGTGTTGAAAAGTGAGGATAAGGACCAAAAAAAGGGAATGCTGCCTTGAGTAGTTCTGAAAAGTTTGACTCATTCCCATGCAAGACTACAACACAAAGAAAAAAGGAGTCATAAAAAATATTAGATGGATAAGACCGAGATTAAAGGTTCCATCAAATTAGGCAACAAGTATGATCATGAAAAGTTAGGCTAGTGCATATAGAGTTCAGGGTTAAATCAATAAGGAGCTATTCACGATATAAGCGATGAAATTATTCGAGAAATTGAGTGTGAGGTCCACATAAAAATGAAGGTATGACTTCTAACACCCTCTACCTTACTCAAATTACTAGATCTGAATATTGGATGTTATAACACATAGACATTGAACTAAAATTTACAATCGACGTACAAAAAATCAAACACATACTTCTTATTTCTTTTTGTATTGTTTTTAAAATAAAAGAGTATGCTTAATAATTACATCAAAGTTTAAAAATAGCATATGACTTTAAACTTAACACATACTCTTCATGGCGTAGTATACTAAGCGCAATACTAATATAGAGCCCTCTATATGCATAATATCGTTACTCAAATAGCCACCTTATGAAATCCTGGATTGGTCCCTCCTGGTGTATTCACTCTTAGAGTGAACTGGCAACATAAATGAACACTTCTAAGTTCATATGAACTTAGTGAATTTTAACCCAGATTACCTTGAAGCATTTCTTGTTGAATTCTTCATCTTGAAGATTTTGGATTTCCTCTTTGTCTTTGGAGAATAATTTCCTCTCTGTCTTTGGCAGATACTTATATACGTGACCAACCTACAAACAGTTCACTTATTGGACAAATTCTAGATTTCACCACTTTAGATCTTATTTCCTTTTTGGAAAACGAACGAACTTTTTAGAAGAATATCCATACATAACCTTCTTTTGGTGGATTCTCACTCAGACGAATATTGGATACTTCACCCAGGATGGTGTTCTCACAGATATTATTCTTGACGAATACTTATACTAACTAATCTTTTAAGTTGAATTTCATACGAATCCTACATTTGGAAAACTCTCATACTATAGTTGGGAACTATCAGAATACCAATCAAATCTTATCTTAAAACAACCCCAAATCACATCTTATTTTGATGAATGAAATGTTTTAAGTCATCTAAAAGAATTCCAAACAACCATGTTGCATATCACAAGAATGCTTAACTTGGCTTTTAGCTTAGATTCCACATAACCTCTATATGTAACATGAATCTACTCAGATTGGCGATTACCATAGAATTTAGGTAACTTGCATACATAGCGTAGACAAATTCAGGTCTGGCGAACACTTAGACCATTTATGTTTATGTATACACCAAATTCTCTATACTGACAGGATACTACAGCAGATTCACTCTTTAGAAACACAATTAAGAACCCTTTTAAGAAATACCTTAGGTCCTAATAAAATTTTATCCTCAAAATTACTCAGATCCTTACCACAGAATCAACAATCGAAGAAGTCTCGAAACTTACTCTGATCTTGACACAAAAGTGGTTTTCCATATTTTGCCTCAAGGGCAAAACACAATATACCACACAAGTATTACAAATGTACACAAAGGCATTACAAAATATGCCACAAAAGCATCACAGGGAGGTACGTGTTTACTGTCCCGACGGACTAACTCAGTGGGTGACATGGGTTTCTCCCTCATTGACTTATACATATATTCATGTTGTGATCTACCAATTCGATTAACATATCACCGAAGGCATCACCATGAATATTTTCATTGTCATACACTGCCATAGGTCTCTGTCACATGATTTTACACATCCTCATATGGTGTTCTACCAGTCTGGTCTACATTTCACTAGAGGTTACACCATGAGTATCCTTATTGTCACCCTGATCGGCCTGTCCGTTTAGCAATGTACCTTCCCTACTGGAGTTATCACGAATGGATGTTTTACTATTTAACACAAAAATACATTTGTCTAGGTTCGTTCACACGGCTAACTGATTCATACTTTCTTATACCTGATTTTACATGTATGAGATTCGATAATTGACTGTGATAACTTTACGTGAGCATGATATGATTTGGTATTTTTGTATATGTATATCTGACATCTGTTGAATCAGTATCTACATTGGGTTAAGATTGTGAAAAGGAGGAAGTGTGGATAGTTTAATAATCTGTCAAACTTAGTAGCTAAGCCAAATATATTTATGAATTTGGTGATCTATCGCAATATGATCTAGTAGCTAGGCTGCAATTATTCCGAAACATGACATACAGTCACTAGGCACTATGCAGTGTGTAGGGATGGATGAGTACTTGATGCCCTATATCGTGTGTCGGAATAGACGGAGATGGTGCGTAGCAGATGGGGGTAGGAATATGCATCTGTATCTTATATGTTCTGCATCTTTAATTGATATTCTTTGTTTTTGTTTCTGTATCTGATTCTAAGAAGTGATTGAGCTATAGAAAGTAAAATTATATCTATTTATTACTGAGTATTATTGATTTTAAGTTACACACTCTGAGTTGTAAGCTCATTTGGTTTTGCCTGGATTTTAGGTAACCTACAAACTTAGACGGGTCGGCATGGCAGGAGCTCAATCATTTCTTTATTTCTTATTTAATGTCTTATTTGGATTTATACTATTAAGTGTATTTCAAATTTCAATTTATAATATAGATTTCTACATTGATTTAATTATATAAATGATTTTGACTTTTTAACTTTAAATAATTATGTGTGGTTTTCAATTGATGGTTTCATGTAACATCCAGAATTGGTCTTAATGTCCAGGCCGGATATGGGGTGTTACACTTATTATGGGCAGATTCTCACAATGTTCCTTTTACTTTAGTGGCCTGGCCGCATAATGCAAGTAGTGATCTGGCACAAGTTTTAGTAGAGAGTATAAAGAAACTTCCTTTCTTTTTCTACAACACTTGTGGACTACATCCACACAACTGGAACATATTAAATCATGGCACATCTTCTACTTTTTCCAGTAGGGCTAACTATCATGTTCATGGTGCAGGGTCTTCTTCAAATTCTTATACCACTACGCCTACTCCAGTACACGACATGGATGTCTTGGCTATTTTGGACTAGGCTCATATGAACGAAGGTGTTACTGTTGTTTTATCAAGGAAAACAACACTTAATAAAACTCATAAAATACCTAGGGTGGAGGGGAGCACCCAAGATACTAAGGATAATGATTGCCACTGATACAGTGTAACTCAGAAAAGGGCCTATTCTTGTGAGAGTTAACACTTCTCTAGTTCTTATCATTCTTATTGCTCCTACTTTGTTAGCGGAGTCCGCCCACTCTGCAAACTCTTAAGTTAATACCACTTATCCTCCATTGGCCAAGGTTTCAATAGAGACAATATACCCAGAACAGCCAGTGGCTCCTTTCAGTTCTCTACCTCACGATGTTTCCTCTAACAAAGCAGATGAATTTTTCCCTTAGCGTGATCTATTAAGGTCAGGGCCATCTATTTTCTCATTGGGTGCCATCTTCCAGCAACAAAACAACCTTATGCCTTAGCAAGTGAAAGAGGCCCTCTGCTCCTATCTCTCTTCAAACACTCAGTTATCTCTTGTTTCAATACTGGCGAGGTCTTTTCAAGCCTTTTCCATAGAATATGGACTTATTTGTTGAGCACTTCAAGAAGCCCGAAAACAAAACAATGCTAAGGTAGCGAGCTTAGAGGAAGCTCTAAAAACTGGCGAACAATCTTTGGCTCAGCTACGCTATAAGATAGATTGAAGACTTCAGCTCTTGTATCTCAACTTGGAATGACAAGTATAAAGATACACAAGCTAAATATATGCAATTGAAGGAGAAGAACAGTCTGCTGAAAGCTAGAGAATCCTCTTGGAAGGAGAAATTTGATGTCCAAGAACATTGCCACAAAGTAGCGCTGGAAGATCTACACCAATCTTCTGCCCAAGCTAAGGTCTAATAAGTTCTCCACGTCTAGGTTTCTGCGGGCCTTCTAAATTTGAGTCAAATGGATTTTAACTACCTTCAGAAGGTTTCTACCGAGTCCGAGAACTTTAATGTATATAACCCTGAGGGCGAGGACTGGGAAAATTACCAGAGGTAGTGGAAGCAATTAGCTAGCTTCTTTATTCCCACTACACCTGAATTAGAGGATAAGGAAGAAGATTTAGAAGGCTCAATAGATTTGGAGATAGCCCTTACAACAAATGAAGCCTCATAGAGCCCACTGATCAACCAACTGAATGAGGAAACTGAGAATTTTGTTTTTTTTTTCCTTATGCTATCTATTTCATTTCCCCTTGAAATTTTTCCCATCTATTATCAATGAAATTATATTTTTTTCCAATTATTTTTCTTACTACAATGTCAAAAATTATACCAAAGTGTCTGCCATAGATGAAGGTCTTTATCTTACTTGAGGTACTAAGTTAGGTTTGGCGTATTATGCATATAGGGCTGATTGTAAAATCGAAAGCTCTGATACCAATTATGTACATCTTTTAACCAACCTGAATCATCAGATCCAAATATGGAATGTTACAACACATAAACAATTAAATAAATTTTACAATCAGCCTATAAACAATCAAACACGTACTTCTTATTTCTTTTTGTGTTATTTTTAAAATAAAAGAGTGTGCTTAATAATTACATCAAAGTTCAAAATTAGCAAATGACTTTACAACTTAACACTTTGATAGAGAAAGACTCTTCATGGCATGGTATACTAAGTGTCATACTCATATAGTGCCCTTTGTATGCATAATATCACATGCAACTCGAACCACTGCCTTGGCGCAATCCTGGCTTGGTCCCTTCTAGTGTACTCACTCTTAAACGAACATATGTAAGTTCATATGAACTTAGTGAGTTTTAACTCATATTACCTTGAAGCATTTCCTGTTGAATTCTTCATCTTGAAGATTTTGGCTTCTTCTCTATCTTTGGCAAATAATTTCTTCTCTGTCCTTGGCAGATAATTCCATACTTGATCGACCTACATACAATTCACTCATTGGGAAAATTTTATATCTCACCACTCGATACAGATAATATTTCCTTTTTGGAAAATGAACATACTTCTCAGAAAAATGTCCATACAGAACCTTCCTTTGGTAGATTCTCACTCAGACGGATATTACCTAGGATAATGTTCTCATAGATATTATTCTTGGCAAATACTTATACTAATTGATCTTTTAAGTTGAACTTCATACGGATCTTACCTTTGGCGAACTCTTATACTATAATTGGTAACTATCAAAATAACAATCAGATCATATCTTGAAACAACCCTAAATCACAAATTATTTTGATGAATGAAACGTTGTAAGTCATCTAAAAGAATTCTAGACAACATGTTACATATCACGAGAACGCCCAACTTGGCTATCAGCTTAGATTTCTCATAACCTCTATACATAACATGAATGTACTCAAATTGGCGATTACCATAGAATTTATGTAACTTGCATGCATAACGTAGACAAATTCAAGTTTGGCGAACACTTAAACCATCTCTTTTTACGTATACACCACATTCTCTATACTGATAGGCTACTATGGCCGATCACTCTTCAGAAACACAGCTGAGAACTCTTTCGGGAAATACCCTTAGGTCTTAATCAAATTTCTTCATAAGGCTATCCAACCAAGATATCCTCAAACTTACTTAGATCCTTGCTACAAAGTCAACTAGTGGAAAAGTTTCGAAACTTACTCTGATCTCGACACAAGAGCAGTTCTCAATATTTCACCTCAAGGGCATTACATAATACGCCACACAAGCATTACAGAGTACGCCACAAAGGCATCACATGGAGTTACGTGTTTACTGTCCCGACGGACTAACTTAGAGGGTGACATGGATTTCTCTCTTATGGGCTTATACATATCTTTATGTTGTGATCTGCCAATCCAATTTACATCTCACTAGAGGAATCACCATGAATATTTTCTTTTTCATTCAATGTCATAGGTCTCTGCCACATGGTCTTACACATCCTCATGCCATGTTCTGTTAGTCTAGTGTACATCTCATCGAAGGCTACACCATGAGTATCCTCATTGCCATCGTGATATGCTTATTCAGTTAGCAATGTACCTACCCTATTGGAGGCATCACAAATGGATATTTTACTATATAACATAGAATACATTTACCCAGATTTGTTCACACGTTTGACTGGTTCATACTTTCTCATACCTGATTTTACATGTATACATACCACATATCATCTTATTCATGCAATAACACATATTTCTCATTTGAAAACATGTAACAACTTTATGATACTTCTCATACACTTACACTCGCAAGTTACTCAAGACAACATCAACATATGATCTCAATTGTAAATTAATATGTGAGTCAAAATAAAGACTCGCCTGAAACTCACCTTTTATGTAGCTCAGACTTCCAAATCTGATCATCCTTAGCAGCAAAAACTACTAAAAAGAACATGAAACTTCCGTTAGAATATCATTTATAGAAAGTTTAATATCATCTCAATTACAGATGAGTCTCATGCAGAGCCTTTTTATTCACACCTTATTGTTTTTATACCTCTTAACATCTTTAATCTTTCAAAATCATAACATGTAGAGTTACTAGACTTACCAGAGGTTGAAACATCCATCGATTAACCCTAAAACCTTTGGTACTAGTTTAACAAAGAAGAATATAATATTTAAGTTTAAGAGGAAAAACTAGAGAGTATTACATAAAGAAAGAAAACCATTTGAATGTTCTCTTTTACCATATATATATATCCAGTCTCTATTAATGGATCTTGACAAGTGTCAAATACTTATAGAAATTGTCTGTAATACCCCGTACCCGAGTCCGCTACCGGAGTCGGACACGAGGGGTTAACGGCTTAAACCATTCACTTTCACAGTCCATTTTAAAAATTTTCCAGGCAGTTGGCTTATTGCGTCACTGTCACTTTAAAAAATCATATCTTGAGTTCCAAAACTCGAAAACCAGTTTTGTAATTTTTCCCTGAAACTAGACTCATATATGCATCTACAAATTTTTTTCTAGAATTTTTGGTCAGGCCAATTAGTACAGTTTATTAGTTAAAGTCTCCCCTGTTACAGGGTGCGACCACACTGACCTTCATGTATTACGACCTGGATATCTCCCTGTACAGGGCTTCAATACTGATGCCGTTTGTTTCTATAGAAACTAGACTCAAAGAGAAATCTATACATATATGTCATGACTCCTAATTATCTCTGGTTAATTTACAATGAATTTTCAAAGTCGGAACAGGGAATCCAGAAACCGTTCTGGCCCTGTTTCACAAAAACCTAAATATCTCTTAACATACAACTCATATGACCGTTTCGTTTCTTCCATATGAAAGTAGATTCATCAAGGTTAATTTACATAATTTATTCACTATTTAATTCCATTCCTATTATTTTTAGTGATTTTTCACATCCACATCACTGCAGCTGTCAACCTCTGTCCTTAAGGTAGATTTTACCTACTTCATAATTTCCTTGATTCAACTAGCCCTTTTAGCATACATGGCACAAAAGATGATCACGATTAACCATTCCAAGGGCTAATCGATTCCAAACATTTCCACATCTCTTAATGAACAACATACAAAATGATTATGATACCATGCCAAAGTGTATACAAGCCATTTTCGCATGGCTATCCAAATTTATACAAAATCAAAGGGTCTATGACCAACAAACGAAAGAGTAGTCCTATACATTAACCAAAATATCCTCTCACTACTAGTCTATTCTATACATGCCATAAGATGTTCCAAAACATAGCAGTACCAAACAGTGGATAGTGATAGTGTGACTAGTTGCTGACGATCCCCGAGCCTGTAGCTTCGCAATGAGACCTATAAGGTAGAGGAAACAGAGTAAACGGAGTAAGCATTACAATGCTTAGTAAGTTTTAAGCAGTGTCAACAGATAACAATCAAATTATAACATAGTTGTTCGTATTTTTATTTCACTCTTCCTTCGGGCATACCATCCCTTTACCGAATATGCACATCTCATCATATACAATAGGCAGATAAACTCTCACATAAAAGTGAGCTCATGTGACATAGATATATCGTATGATTTCACATAGCCTCTCACACTAATCCGATGTCACATAATCATAGGAATAGTCCCATAGATTGCTCTCGTATGCATTATATATAAACTTGGAGTACATACCTGTTTAACCTTTCGCATTGTTTGTTTATAAGCAATTCTTATTACGAAGTCTTACCCGGACATAATCTCCACACGTAGTCATCGGGTCATACCCGAACATAATCTCCACACGTAGTCATCGGGTCTCACCCGGAACATATTTCCAAGTTTCATGTACACTTAATCACATGTTACAACATTCACATTAGCCATTCGGCTTTACCACATATACATATCACATTCATCACATCGGCCATTAGGCCTTATCACATATATATATACATTTTCACATTCATCACATCGGCCATTAGGCCTTATCACATATATATACACTTTCACATTCATCACATCGGCCATTAGGCCTTATCACATATATATACACTTTCACATTCATCACATCGGCCATTAGGCCTTATCACATATATATACATTTTCCAACGAATAATTCAATTTCACGCCATACTATCATTTCATATTCGAATACTCATAAGCTTACAATTTCACAAATTTTGATATCAAAGATCCATCTAACACTCATGTATCATTTTACAATATCACAAATTAGAATTCAAGTATGGGATCAATCAATAGCTTATGAGCAACTAAAACAAGTTTTTATCCATATTTACAACAAAATCACATATTCGCTACGAGCTGTTTTCCTGAGCTATGGTCACTAAATTATTTATACCCGGAGCTAAAAGACTCCAAATCACTTGCCGTTAATTTTCTCTGAATATAGACTCATATATATTCCATCCATGAAAATTTCAGAATTTTTGGTTTGGCCAATCAATACCAGATTTTTCTTAAAGTTTCCCCTGTTTCACTGTTTGACTAATCTGACCACTCTTTGCTACGAATCAAAATTTTCATTGTACAGAATTCATAATGTGTTCTATTTGATTCCATTTGAAACTAGACTCATTAAGGAGTCTAAGCATATAAATATTATCTTATAACCATTTTTGTACAAATTATAATGATTTTCCAAAAACAGAACAGGGATTTCGAGTCATTCCAACACTGTCCCGCACAACTTTAAATATCTCTTTATAGGAAATTTCTTTGCTTCCACGGTCTCTTTTATAAGAAACTAGACCAACTAAGCTTTGATTACATATTTTATTCAGCCTATAATTCCACACAAACAATTTATAGTGATTTTCTAAAATCACATTACTGTTGCTGTCCAAGCAAATTATTACAATTTGCTCTTAAATTTCCAAGTCCAAACACTTATGAACTTACCATTTGGGTTTAAGACATATCATGGCCACATCATATCTTATTAAATCAACTCATTATGTCCTATTATGATTGAATTTACTCAACGTTTAATCACTTAAAACTTACCTCGGATGTGGTCGAATGATTTCGTGCTATTCGATCACTTTTTCCCTTTCCTTATCCAACTTTGGTCCTCTTTCCGCTTAAGCTTAAGTAAAACAATAGATTTGCTTAAGTACTTAACTAATATTATTCACTTAACAATCACATTTGGCAATCACATATCATTTAATCTATATCTGAACAATAGATTTAAATATGTATCATATTTACGGTCAAACATAGCAAGAAAACTAAATAGGCTTTACTAGCCATACTTAGTTCTATTATAACATAACTTCACTTACTTATATGCACATTAACTAAGCACTTAACAATTTTCGTTAGCCAGCAAACTCATTCGGCACAAGCCTACTTCATTTCAATTTTGTCACTCTTGAACTTATCCATAATATCCTAAGTTCATTTAGTAGCTAGGCAACAATTATACAAAACAACAAGCATTTAACAACAATGTACTTAACCAATTCCTCAGGCATACCTTCGGCATCATATATATATATGTTAATGACGAAAACACTTAGGCCAATTCTAAAACATCCACGAATCATACTTCCAAAATGAGCTACTTCCATGGCTGATTATATTTCATCATTAACATACCTCATTTTTGAATCATATAATCAACATCACAACACATCTCCAAAACACAAATCATGCCTATCATATTTACTCATATGGCCGAATATACATACCCCCATATAATATCATTTTCATTTCATTTAACACTTAATTTCCACCACATAAACACTTGGCTGAATAATCCTAAACTAGCAAAACTCCACATTTGTTCATACCATCTTTTAAATTCACATATATCTATTTAGGTAGCTCATATTTTCCCCTTTCTAATATTTCTATCCAAAACATCAAAACACTATCCTTTTTTTTTTGCATTTACCCCATAATACCGTATGCACAATTTGTCACCAAAACTAAAGAAAAATCAACATATGGGTTGCAATAAGAGCTTGACTACTAGCTAGATTCTCATAAAAAAAATCAATAGAAACAACATGAACTCCTAACTTATTTAACCTCCAAGATAGCCGAATGCCCTAGACAAGTTCCTTCCTCTTTCCTTTTTTGTTTCGGCTGTGCAAGAAGGTAAGGAAGATGAACACTCTTACCTTTATTTCCTTAAAGATGACCAATGCCTTAACTTCAATTTCTTCTCTTTAGGTACGGCAATGGGGGAAAAGGAGGATGAACATACCTTGTTTCTATCACTCTTCCATTCTTTTAATTATTCTTTCTTCCATACTATAAAGCCATTAACTATTTTCATGCTAAAATAAAATGCATATAATATCTATCAACCATCCTCATGGCCGGCCACTAAATTAAAAGTGGTCCATTTGACATGCAAGTCCCTCATGTCAATAACTCACGCATTATTTGGCCACTTTAAATTTCACCTATCACATTTTCAAGTCCTATCACATGGGTCCTTTCTTATAAATTAGCACCTAATTGATAAAATCAAGGCACGAAATATTCACACATACAAATTCCACATACAATAAGCACAGAATATAACATCTAATTATTTTTGTGACTCGGTTTTGTGGTCCTGAAACCACTTTCCGACTAGGGTCACATTAGGGGTGTCACAACTCTCCCCCCCTTTAGGGATTTTCGTCCTCGAAAATTTCTACCGATGTATAGTTTAGGATAACATCCTCTTATTGAATTATATCCATATAGACATTAGCTCATCGATAGCAGTTGTAATTCATTATTGATTTTGCATCGATCTATAAAATCATTTCCTTATCTTAAAACAAATACATAAACATTTCTACGAGTATGCACATATATCTCATTTCCTTGATTTCATAAGCAATAATCACTTAATTTAATTCACAAATGCATTTCAAACACATATAAATCACATATTAACATATATAATTCATATCATCAACCCACATATTCGTATTTCACATTTTTATGCATGTATAAGCTGTAACCTGACCGAAAATACACATATACTCAAACATCCCAATAAATATCCTTTATAACTCCATCGTATCTCAATATTCAACTTAACTTATTTCCAACAGAAAATTCAACTTCCACACACCTGAACATTTGAATTCATTTAGCACATTCAATCACCGTTAACGATACCCTTTGAATCATTCGAAATCATTACAGATACTCATTAAGCACATATAGCTCTTACAATGCCACACCCTAGATATGGTCTTACATATTCTCACATATCGAGCCGATGCCATGTCCCCGACATGGTCTTACACACTATCTCATATCAATGCCTTCGTCCCAGACGAGGTCTTACATGAATTCCACTTCACACACTTAGTGCCCACTGACCGATCTCGCACTCATAGTGCTCGGTTAAAGGGATTTACACACACACAGTGCCTCCAATCATTCACACACATAGTGCTCTTATTCATTCGTTATTACACATTGAAATGACTTAACCAAGTCGATAAACATCATGTATGTACACTTTTAAACATATCATCTCATTTAAATTTGAATTCGTATAGTAATGAACACTTAAACTTTGCTCAAATTACCAAGACGAAGCCTACTAGGCACGAAGGCACGAATACACGCCACCAAGCATGATTGCTCTTGGGACCTAGCCGGATACATCACTAGCACGAATGCTCTTCGGAACTTAGTCCGGATACATCACTAGCACGAATGCTCTTCGGAATTTAGCCTGGATATATCATTAGCACGAATGCTCTTCGGAATTTAGCCCGGATATATCATTAGCACGAATGCTCTTCGGAATTTAGCCCGGATATATCATTAGCACGAATGCTCTTCGGATTTAGCCCGGATATATCACTAGCACGAATGCTCTTCGGAACTTAGCCCGGATACATCATTAGCACGAATGCTCTTCGGAACTTAGTCCGGATACATCATTCTCAATTCTCATGTACATATACACATATAGCAATACACATTAGTATATCATTTACATTACTTGAATACAAACACAACATGCTTATCGACCATTCAACTTCCAGTTCCATAGCCACATACAAAAATCACATTTATAGTCATAACACTCTTTCAAAATTGCATCACTTATACCCTTAATTCAATCCGAATCGAAATTCAAATACGAGTACATGATACGTACCTGATCAACTTAATAATTTAGGCATATCTAAGTGAAGTTATATCGCAAATTCTCATAGTCAGAAGCTTGCTACAGCTCGATCGGGATCAAGATTCATTACAATACAGCAACCACCTTTTAATAGTCAAAAATCATCACACTTTCATTTTATCACTTTATGGCATGTATAAATAGACTCACGCGTGCTACGTTAGTCCTAGAATCGACTAAACCGTAGCTCTGATACCAATAAAATTGTAATACCCCGTACCCAAGTCCGCTATCGGAGTCGGACACGAGGGGTTAACGGCTTAAACCATTCACTTTCACAGTCCATTTTAAAAATTTTCCAGGCAGTTGGCTAACTGCGTCACTGTCACTTTAAAAATCATATCTTGAGTTCCAAAACTCAAAAACCAGTTTCGTAATTTTTCCCTAAAACTAGACTCATATATGCATCTACAAATTTTTTTTCTAAAATTTTTGGTCGGGCCAATTAGTACAGTTTATTAGTTAAAATCTCCCCTGTTACAGGGTGCGACTACACTGACCTTCATGCATTACGACCTGGATATCTCCCTGTACAGGGCTTCAATACTGATGCCGTTTGTTTCTATAGAAACTAGACTCAAAGAGAAATCTATACATATATGGCATGACTCCTAATTATCTCTGGTTAATTTACAATGAATTTCCAAAGTCGGAATAGGGAATCCAGAAACTGTTCTGGCCCTGTTTCACGAAAACCTAAATATCTCTTAACATACAACTCATATGACCATTTCGTCTCTTCCATATGAAAGTAGATTCATCAAGGTTCATTTACATAATTTATTCACTATTTAATTCCATTCCTATTATTTTTAGTGATTTTTCACATCCACATCACTGCAGCTGTCAACCTCTGTCCTTAAGGTAGATTTTACCTACTTCATAATTTCCTTGATTCAACTAGCCCTTTTAGCATACATGGCACAAAAGATGATCACGATTAACCATTCCAAGGGCTAATCGATTCCAAACATTTCCACATCTCTTAATGAACAACATACAAAATGATTATGATACCATGCCAAAGTGTATACAAGCCATTTTCGCATGGCTATCCAAATTTATACAAAATCAAAGGGTCTATGACCAACAAACGAAAGAGTAGTCCTATACATTAACCAAAATATCCTCTCACTACTAGTCTATTCTATACATGCCATAAGATATTCCAAAACATAGCAGTACCAAACAGTGGATAGTGATAGTGTGACTAGTTGCTGACGATCCCCGAGCACAGTAGCTTTCGCAATGAGACCTATAAGGCGGAGGAAACAGAGTAAACGAGTAAGCATTACAATGCTTAGTAAGTTTTAAGCAAGGTCAACAGATAACAATCAAATTATAACATAGTTGTTCGTATTTTTATTTCACTCTTCCTTCGGGCATACCATCCCTTTACCGAATATGCACATCTCATCATATACAATAGGCGATAAACTCTCACATAAAAGTGAGCTCATGTGACATAGATATATCGTATGATTTCACATAACCTCTCACACTAATCCGATGTCACATAATCATAGGAATAGTCCCATAGATTGCTCTCGTATGCATCATATATAAACTTGGAGTACATACTGTTTAACCTTTCGCATTATGTATATTTATAAGCAATTTTATTACGAAGTCTTACCCGGACATAATCTCCACACGTAGTCATCGGGTCGTACCCGGACATAATCTCCACATGTAGTCATCGGGTCTCACCCAGAACATATTTCCAAGTTTCATGTACACTTAATCACATGTTACAACATTCACATTAGCCATTCGGCTTTACCACATATACATATCACATTCATCACATCGGCCATTAGGCCTTATCACATATATATACATTTTCACATTCATCACATCGGCCATTAGGCCTTATCACATATATATACACTTTCACATTCATCACATCGGCCATTAGGCCTTATCACATATATATACATTTTCACATTCATCACATCGGCCATTAGGCCTTATCACATATATATACATTTTCCAACGAATAATTCAATTTCACGCCATACTATCATTTCATATTCGAATACTCATAAGCTTACAATTTCACAAATTTTGATATCAAAGATCCATCTAACACTCATGTATCATTTTACAATATCACAAATTAGAATTCAAGTATGGGATCAATCAATAGCTTATGAGCAACTAAAACAAGTTTTTATCCATGTTTACAACAAAATCACATATTCGCTACGAGCTGTTTTCCTGAGCTATGGTCACTAAATTATTTATACCCGGAGCTACAAGACTCCAAATCACTTGCCGTTAATTTTCTCTGAATATAGACTCATATATATTCCATCCATGAAAATTTCAGAATTTTTGGTTTGGCCAATCAATACCAGATTTTTCTTAAAGTTTCCCCTGTTTCACTGTTTGACTAATCTGACCACTCTTTGCTACGAATCAAAATTTTCATTGTACAGAATTCATAATGTGTTCTATTTGATTCCATTTGAAACTAGACTCATTAAGGAGTCTAAGCATATAAATATTATCTTATAACCATTTTTGTACAAATTATAATGATTTTCCAAAAACAGAACAGGGATTTCGGAGTCATTCCAACACTGTCCCGCACAACTTTAAATATCTCTTTATAGGAAATTTCTTTGCTTCCACGGTCTCTTTTATAAGAAACTAGACCAACTAAGCTTTGATTACATATTTTATTCAGCCTATAATTCCACACAAACAATTTATAGTGATTTTCTAAAATCACATTACTGCTGCTGTCCAAGCAAATTATTACAATTTGCTCTTAAATTTCCAAGTCCAAACACTTATGAACTTACCATTTGGGTTTAAGACATATCATGGCCACATCATATCTTATTAAATCAACTCATTATGTCCTATTATGATTGAATTTACTCAACGTTTAATCACTTAAAACTTACCTCGGATGTGGTCGAACGATTTCGGCGGCTATTCGATCACTTTTTCCCTTTCCTTATCCAACTTTGGTCCTCTTTCCGCTTAAGCTTAAGTAAAACAATAGATTTGCTTAAGTACTTAACTAATATTATTCACTTAACAATCACATTTGGCAATCACATATCATTTAATCTATATCTGGAACAATAGATTTAAATATGTATCATATTTACGGTCAAACATAGCAAGAAAACTAAATAGGCTTTACTAGCCATACTTAGTTCTATTATAACATAACTTCACTTACTTATATGCACATTAACTAAGCACTTAACAATTTTCGTTAGCCAGCAAACTCATTCGCACAAGCCTACTTCATTTCAATTTTGTCACTCTTGAACTTATCCATAATATCCTAAGTTCATTTAGTAGCTAGGCAACAATTATACAAAACAACAAGCATTTAACAACAATGTACTTAACCAATTCCTCAGCATACCTTGACATCATATATATATATGTTAATGACGAAAACACTTAGGCCAATTCTAAAACATCCACGAATCATACTTCCAAAATGAGCTACTTCCATGGCTGATTATATTTCATCATTAACATACCTCATTTTGAATCATATAATCAACATCACAACACATCTCCAAAACACAAATCATGCCTATCATATTTACTCATATGGTCGAATATACATACCCCATATAATATCATTTTCATTTCATTTAACACTTAATTTCCACCACATAAACACTTGGCTGAATAATCCTAAACTAGCAAAACTCCACATTTGTTCATACCATCTTTTAAATTCACATATATCTATTTAGGTAGCTCATATTTTCCCCTTTCTAATATTTCTATCCAAAACATCAAAACACTATCCTTTTTTTTTTGCATTTACCCCATAATACCGTATGCACAATTTGTCACCAAAACTAAAGAAAAATCAACATATGGGTTGCAATAAGAGCTTGACTACTAGCTAGATTCTCATAAAAAAAATCAATAGAAACAACATGAACTCCTAACTTATTTAACCTCCAAGATAGCCGAATGCCCTAGACAAGTTCCTTCCTCTTTCCTTTTTTGTTTCGGCTGTACAAGAAGGTAAGGAAGATGAACACTCTTACCTTTATTTCCTTAAAGATGACCAATGCCTTAACTTTAATTTCTTCTCTTTAGGTACGGCAATGGGGGAAAAGGAGGATGAACATACCTTGTTTCTATCACTCTTCCATTCTTTTAATTATTCTTTCTTCCATACTATAAAGCCATTAACTATTATCATGCTAAAATAAAATGCATATAATATCTATCAACCATCCTCATGGCCGGCCACTAAATTAAAAGTGGTCCATTTGACATGCAAGTCCCTCATGTCAATAACTCACGCATTATTTGGCCACTTTAAATTTCACCTATCACATTTTCAAGTCCTATCACATGGGTCCTTTCTTATAAATTAGCACCTAATTGATAAAATCAAGGCACGAAATATTCACACATACAAATTCCACATACAATAAGCACAGAATATAACATCTAATTATTTTTGTGACTCGGTTTTGTGGTCCCGAAACCACTTTTCGACTAGGGTCACATTAGGGGTGTCACATTGTCCCTTAAATGTCCTACAAAAATCGGGAAAATATAAAAAGAGAAATTCGAATGCAGATAATATTTGACCAGTTGACTCTCAATCAAACACATTTCAAAGCCCACTTTGCAATGCATTCAAACATGCTAGGTGTATCAAAAATTTGGCGATAACTCTCATAAGGCTTGCACTCAAAGACGATCTAATCTCTCAAAACTTTCCCATGCCCTTGATATGCACATTGTGCTCAGTTAACATTATGAGGCATACTCTTCAGTTGACATACTCTTCTTCAGTTGTGAATCATCCCAAGGTGAAAACCTCAAATTCTAAACGGGCAAACTCATTATGTGCCAGGATTTAACTTATCAAAATTATGAGAATTGGCGGACTATACTACTACAGTACGCCAAAAACATGTATCATTCATATCCACTCGCTTTCTTATTAAATCCGCCAAATTTGGGGTGTTACATGACTAGAATGAGTAAGGGAGAATGTCATGGTTCATTTGTGAGCAATGGAACAAAAAGATGTTAGATAGGTCTCTCTAAGTGCATATGATGACAACCAAGTTCAAACAGAGGCCTTTCCGAGTGTGAATGAAGGCCACCAAGAATCGATGGAGGCTTCTTTAAGTGTAATTGACCTAAAATGATGTGTTTTTGAGAAAGAAGGTCATGAGGTTCCTTGAATGTAGAAAATGGTTAAAATTTGTTTTAAAATAGACTAGAAACCTCAAATGGGTTCAGATGTCTACAAAAGTAACCAAAACCTTGTAGACCCAACCTAAGTAGAATTTTTTTTTTAAATCTTTAGAATACTCTAGGATTGTAAAGAGTTGTATAGGATTCAATAGAATATTCCAGAGACATGATCATGATGCATCCACTTGTATAATTTGTAGCGGCTGGATGAAAAGGGGTTGACCTATAAATTTAGAGGTATCCTTCCTACATTTGTAACACATAACATACTTGATTTAAATAACACTTCTAGCTATGGGTGTAAATAAGACACTTATACTTATAAGCTATTTCAATATATCAAAATCAATATTAATTATAATGTATTATAGTATTATTTAAAAAAAGAGTCGGATAGGTTTTCAACATCATTCCCATTCCCAATTAAAAACAAAACTCATCTTGTTTTTTTCCCAAAAGAAACCTATCTCGTTTAACATCTTCAACATCAAAACTCAAATATTTTTTTTTTTTGCTGAAACTATATTTGTTCTCAATCAAAATCAAAACCGAGAGACACTAAATTCATCTCTTTAGAGGAAATCAATGTATTTACTAGAAAAAAATCAAGTCAAAATCATCTTAATTAAAACCCAAAACCTAAAAACTACCGAGAAAGCCTTGAAATTCCAAAGAAAATTACCCTAGCATCACTATAGAATATTGGGAGTGTACTCAAAAAATCCAGTCAAGCCTATTTAGAAAATACTTCAATTTCTTTTTAAAAAATGAAAAGAATGTTCACTTTGAAGGCTTTCTAAATGTTTAAAACTTTGTCATGATGTACTCATAAGCAACAAAGATGTTGCTTGTTTTAATTATACTCTGCTTGTTTTGATTCCAAAAATTAAGGATCCTATTGAAATGTCTAATTTTTGTCCCATAAGTCTCTGCAGGGTTGTTTGCAAAATCATTTCCAAAGTTTTGGCAAACCGTCTGCAAGAAGTTCTACCGATTTGTATCAGTCAGAACCAGAGTGATTTTGTCCCGGGCCGAATAATACATGATAACATTATTATAGCGCACGAGTTGATGCATTACCTCCAAAGCTCGAAGAACGACCAGAGTAAAGGTTTTGTTGTGAAGCTGGATATGAGTAAAACCTACGATAGGGTCGAATGGAACTTTTTCAAGAAAGCTATGGAAAATTAGATTTTACGTGTAGTTGGATGGATAAAATTATGCGGTGTGTGCGTTCTGTTCGGTATATTAGGAACGAAAGAATTGAAACTAAAGTAAAAAATTTCAAATATATAGATCAAATTCAAAGGTTTTTAATCAATTTAAATATTGATATTTTAATTATTTTTAAAATTTTATTTTCAAAATATTTATAAAATAAATTTAAAGGAAATTTATTATTACTTCTAAAAAATTACATTGTAAACCTTTTCCTATATTAGGAGTTAATTTAATATTTTATTAAACTTTAAAGAAATTAAAATTTGTTTTAAAAAATATTTTTAGAAAATTTTGTAGGCTTATTATGATTTAAATAAACAATGTAAACCCTAACTAGACTAGGCAAGATTAAGTCATTCCGTAACAATCGTTATGTAATTTTTGAAAGATTTCATCCGGGGATTGCATATATCTATACATGCCCAAAGACGATGCGAATGTTATTATTGCCTAACCATCAGCAACTTGATTACCCTCTTTGAATACATATGTTACTCTAATCCTACAAGGACATTTGTAGACACTCAATTTTGCCCGGGCCCAGAAATAAGTCCAAAAACAAAAATAATAAACCCAAAAAAAAAACGAAGTCCAAGTTCAGTCCAGAATTACAAATATAATTTGGCTCGATCGGAATGGCCCATTACTTGAAAAGATTTAAGGTCCATCTACAAGCTTGACTCATATGGAAATATAATCTTCAATGATATGCAATCTTAGATATGATATGCAATCTTAGATATGATACAATCTTAGATATGATTGCAATCTTAGATATGATATGCAATCTTAGAAGATATGATTTTGTAATCTTAGAGATTTAATTTGTAGATACCTTTTAATCTTAACCGTTGATGTAATCGATCTGACTGTTGGATTTGAGGAGGTTCAACTATAAATAGAGCCCTCTCCTTCATTGTAAACACATTGGAGTTTTGGGAAACAATAAAAATTTTTGAGAGCTTTCACTCAAATTTCTCTCCTCTTACGTTCTTATTTTCTACGGTTTGTTCTTTTTTATTCTTTATTCATCTTCGCTTTTGAACCATTTTATTTTGATTTAATCCATGTTTCTTGAATTTTTTATATATTTTATTTTTTAATAATTTTAGTATCATATCAAACTCTTTCATTTTTTAATAATTTTTTAGTATTACTCTTAGTAAATTATTTTTAAATTTTACTCAAATCATTATTTTTAAAAATATATTTCATTTAATTGTCATATTTTATCCAAAAGGTTTTCTAAAATGAGGCAATGTTTTTCAGATTTAGGAATTAGGAAATAGTGCCCTAACATGTCTTTGGGTTGCGATTTCCGCTTATCTAAATGCCTAAAGTATCCTTCTAAATAGATTTTGTAAATCACGAGTTGATTTCGATTATGAGAGTTTAAGAATATCGTGTCCTATCATTGGATGTGATGTTTGTATTCTTTCGAGCTAAGGAATCTCGATTTTCAACTTAAATAATTTCGGTTTTAAAAGGGATCCTATTTTAAATCTTTTCAAATTTTGACATTAAGACAGAAAACTATTCAATTTGGTACCAATTTTGGGCGTTATGAGGTGCTAATCCTTCCTCGACGTAACCAACTTCCGAACTGTTTTCTTAATTTTCAGAGACCAAAACGTTTTATAAGGTGATCCAATCACACCTAAAAAGGTTGGTGGCGACTCCCGTTTTCATTTTTCAAAAGTCGATCCCCATTTTTCAAACATCCCTTTAAAAAATGGTTGCGACAGCTTGACGATTCCGCTGTGGACTTAAGAGAGTCAAGCCAAGAAATCCCTATTTTTACATATGTTTGTTGCATATGTTTGTTACCTTATTGCTGTACATTGCATTTGCATGACCGTTGTGGTCACACCCTTAAGTGGGAGTGAGAAGCTACGCTTTCGTAAGGTTTTCACCTTCGTATGAGCTAGTGGATTGCTTCCGGCATACTGTACCTATGTCTTCGTGAGATTTTCATCTCCGTATGGCCATAGGGAAATGTGTCCCCCCGAACTAAACTTGGTCTATATGAGCCTGTAATGGGTGAAGACCAAGGAATCTGCTGGTTCAGGTACCCTGGCTTTAGAACTGAACTACATATAGTGAACTTTAAGTGCTTGCTCTAGGTAGTATGGTGATGACCTTTAGTACCTACCTTTATAAGTGCTTGTTTATTACATCTTTTTATATGATACTGACTTGTTTTTTTATTTTGTCAACATCGCATATCATTCATCATTAAAAGGTGTCGATTTAAGGTTCGATTTTTGAGTTAGGAAGTTTTGTAATAAGGAATGAATATCTTAAAGTGGAGGACAACTCTTCCATTTGTGCGTGGTCAGAGAAAACCCAGTTAGAGAAAGGAGATAGTGTCACCGAGGGATATACATCAGAGTTGTGGGACTTTACTCGTATCAGTTCGACACAGAATATTTTTGGGAGATGAAGGACATTTGGGCCCAATGGGATGACGAGGCTAGACAGCTTTTCTTTCAGACTTATGGAGATCTTTCTTATTTACTAGACATTAAGGTAGATAAGCATCTGTTTCGAGCTATGGTATAGTTCTGGAACCCTGCTTATAGTTGCTTTACATTTGGAGAGGTAGATGTAGTGCCTACTTTGAAGGAGTATACAACCTTGCTTCGCTGCCCAAAAATTCAAGTAACAAAGCTTATGTTAGGCCTGCTAGTCTCCCAATTTTCGTGAGGAAATTAGTGATGATCATAGGGATGAGTGAGCAGTGGACTGTAGCTCGAGTGCAGCAAAAGGGCGATAGTAAGTGCGTTCTGTGGGCCATTTTGAGGGATCTGATATTGACACACCCAGATGTGACGAAGAAGGTCAACGTTTTAGCCTTAAGTATTTACGGCTTGGTGATTTTCCTGAAGGCGATAGGGCACATAGATGAGGCAGTCGTAGATTTGTTTGATCGTATTGGTAAACAGAATACACCAGTGCTAGCAATCCTAGCTAAGATGTTTAGATCCTTGAAGTACATGTCGGAGAGCCAGTGAAGTAGATTCATTGGATCCGCACAGTTGTTGTTAGTATGATTCCATAGTCACTTTTGGAAGCTTGAGAAGGTTCCTTGCTGAGTGTTCTTTGAGGGTTATTCCCCCTTAAAGGAAGCAACAACTACAGCAAGAAGAGACGATATTATAGAAGAAAGGTGGATGGATATTCTTCAAAATCTTCAAGAGGAGGAGGTTTTGTGGAAAGCACCTTGGATGGCTCCTAATGAAGTCCTTTATAGCTGCGGTAGTTTTGGTTGGGTACCTCTTCTTGGGATTTGGGGAGTCGTTGGCTATGCACCGTTAATCGTCCTAAAGCAATATAAAGCAGGGCAGTTTAGATAGAGGTCGAGAGTTAGCTTTGTTATTAGATAGGGTTAAGACTCTGGGCCTACGAGCGAAAGCGTATTTGTAATCCGTTTTATGAAAAGAATTTTGTTCCTTAAATAACGTTTTCTAAAATGAAACTGAATCGAGATCGATACCTTTTTACATTCATGCATTTGCATTACATTACATCAAAGAAAAGAAGGTGTTGATTCGAAATTCCATTCCTAAATAGAATAGTTTGTCATAAGGAAACGAATTTCTTAATAAAGTAGATTATAGTGCCGTCCTCTGAATATAGTCCAAATAAACACAACGAGAGAAAGCTGGTAGTCCACAGAGGAATACATGATGTAATTGCCAGGGATTCAAGCCAACAAAGGCATGACGAGAGAAAGCCGGAAGTCCACGAAGGAATACATGACTTGATTTAATTGCCAACGAAGATTATCCAAGAGCTGGCACTTTTTGATAAGCGAGCAAGAGATCGAGGCTCAGATTAAGCAGCAAGGAGCTAGCAAAGGCATCTTTTGAAGAATTTACAGGATTCGACCATGAAGAAAAGATCAGCGTTTACTTGGACTATGAAGGGCAAGACCGCATATGTAATCTATTTTCATGTAAAGAAATTTGTTTTCTAGAAAAGTTATTCTAATGGAATTGAATTCAAGATCAACATCTCCTTTTCTTTTGCATTCATGCATTTGCATTGTATCACATCATATGCATTTAAATTCATAAAAAGACCCTAATTATGGTTAAAAAGAGAAAGAAAGAAGAGGGTCACGGCTGAGCGAAAAGAAGACGTTCCCTTACATATCCTAGACTTTTGTATCAGGAGGGATAGCTTACCTGGAGATGGAGGTGTTTGGAAATGAAAATCATTCCATCAATGCCATACATGAAGAAGGGACTAATTAAGGAAACCTTGAAGGCATTCGCCCTTACGAACCGGGAAGCTCTCTGAACAATTGGACTGTGGAGGAACTTTCTGTAGTCTTTAGGAATTTTTCAGAGTAATTCTCGAAACATTCTTGTTACTCTAGAGCCTAGAAGTAATAGGATTTCATTTGTGAAATGGGCTTACAATCATTTATTATTTTTTAATAAAGCATAACTTTTACCAATTTGAACGAGTATTGTTTCATTTTTATCAACCAATATTCCGTTAAATTTTGGCAATTCTTATTCTTTCATTCATAGCACATAAATAATCATTCTTAAATTCATTCATTCTTTGTATATTCTTTATACTTCACAGATCCCTAGATATCAATGACATGAGTATTGATATTACAAATCCTAATTTCTCTCGTGAGCAAGACATGTGTTTAGAGGAATCACAGGATTTTGAAGATGTCCAGGATTGTGATGTGTCTATAGATATTTTGAGGATGGTGAAACAGGAGGAGAAACAAATCATGCCACATGAGAAAGAGGCAGTAGAGAATGTAGCCCTAGAGGAAGGGAAAGAGGTGAAAATTGGCACGCATATTACTGATGATATAAGGCAAGGACTGATTGAGTTGTTACGTGAGTTCAAGGATATCTTCGCATGGTCCTATCAAGATATGCCAGGGTTAAATACTGATATTATGGTGTATCGTCTTCCAATAAGACAGGATTGTAAACCAGTTCAACAGAAATTGCGAAGAATGAGACCAGATATCGTATTAAAAATAAAGGATGAAGTTAGGAAACAGTTCGATGCAGGATTCTTACAAGAGGTGAAGTATTCTGAATGGGTAGCTAACATTGTACCAGTTCCTAAGAAGGATGAGAAGGTACGAATGTGTGTTGATTACAGGGATCTGAATAAAGCTAGCCCAAAAGATAATTTCCCTCTGCCTCACATAGACACTTTGGTAGACAACACAGCGGGATATTCGTTGTTCTCCTTCATGGATGGCTTTTCAAGGTACAATCAGATAAAGATGCATCCTGAAGACATGGACAAAACCACCTTCATAACCTTGTGGGGGACTTTCTGTTACAAAGTAATGCCCTTTGGACTAAAGAATGCAGGGGCAACATACCAAAGGGCTATGGTGACCTTATTTCACGATATGATGCACAAGGAAATTGAGGTGTATGTTGATGATATGATTGTCAAATCTTGAACAGAGGAGGAACATATTGAGGTTTTAAAGAAACTATTCTTGAGATTAAGGAAGTTTTAGTTAAAACTTAACCCGGCAAAATGCACTTTCGGAGCTAGGTCGGGGAAGTTACTAGGTTTTGTGGTCAGTGAAAAAGGAATAGAAGTTGATTCAGAAAAAGTTAGAGCCATACAAGATTTGCTTTCACCGCGTACTCAGAAAGAAGTTCGGGGTTTTCTTGGAAGGTTGAATTATATTGCTCGGTTTATTTCACAATTAACTGAGAAATGTGACTCCATATTTCGCCTCCTTAGAAAACACAACCAAGGTACTTGGGATGAGGAATGCCAGAGTGCTTTCGATAAGGTTAAGCAATACTTGTTAAATGCTTCTGTGTTATCTCCACCTAGTCCAGGTAGACCATTAATTCTTTACTTATTAGTGTTTAGCAATTCTATGGAATGTGTGCTTGGCCAACATGACGAGTTGGGAAGAAAGAAGAATGCGATATACTACCTCAGCAAGAAATTCACAGAGTGTGAGATGAGATATTCGCCAATTGAGAAATTGTGCTATGCTTTAATCTGGACGACTCGAAGGTTGAGGCAATATATGTTGTATCATACTACTTGGCTTATTTCAAAACTTGATCCTCTAAAATATATGATGGAGTGTAACACCCCTATCCCGTAACCGTCGCTGGAATAGGTAAGGGGCATTACCAGACTTGTAACTCATGTCAGATCAGTAAAATTTTGAACTTTTTCTTGAAATAAAGATCATTCATTTAAATAAGTACTAAGCACGATCGAGGATAAAATTTAAACTTCTAAGTAAACATTCAAAAGATGCCATTTTCGCATGGCTTATATACATTAACCAAAACATTCTTCCGCCACTAGTCTATTCTATACATGCCATAAGATAATCCAAAACATAGCAAGTACCAAACAAAGGATAGTGATAGTGTGACGAGTTGTTGACAATCCCCGAGCAAAGGCCAAATTTGATAATCTATAAAACAGAGAAACGTAACAACAGAGTAAGCTTTCAAGGCTTAGTAAGTCTTAAGTAAAACAATTAACTTTGCTGGATTAAATACATTTATAACTTACACAAAATCCAAGTGAAGTCTCGATGGGCTTAATAAGCCTACACAAGTACATAATACATACCTGGCCAACTTAATGTGTTGAACATCCGTAATTGTTGATTTATTACTAAGTCGCTTAAGATTAGGCCTTACACAAATCACGTTTTGAAATGTCAAGATATATCGCCATTCGGTCACATAGATTAAACCCTATGTATGCACATGTAATTCATCTTACATAAACAATTTGATAGAGTCAATACTCGTTGAATATAGCTTATAACCATCTCATAAGTGATTCCCCAAGTACATTTGTAATACAAACGAAATCGAGTTCACATAGCAAGTAAGTATCACTTACCATATACTTAACCATTGTACACTTACCGTTTCCATAGTTACCAATTACCAATTCAATCTTTCAATACCTCTAACCACTTAATCATATGCACTCATTTCGTGCACATACATAAATGTATATATGTATTTATGAGCTTAGTTCTTTAGTTCATATTCACATTAATATTTCAAATAATCAAATTATGACAAGTATTAAAGTTTCGTATACGTATATAAAGGACCAAACATATTACTTATCGCATATACATAAATGACCAAACGCAATCCATACCTTGTATTTGCACATCCTGCCGAATACAACTCAAATTAGTAAATTTTTATGAAACTAATTAAATCCTTGTCTTAAAGATATACAAATGGTCTTCGGTTTGAAATAATTCAAAGCACTTAGCCATAGCCTGCTAGGTTTTAAAAAAAATCCGAATCCAGTTACCAGTACCAAGCCTGTGGGACTTTAAGCCCAGATACATCATCATAGTTAATTCACAAAGTTGTATACACGTCAATTCACATACCTTCAATTTTTCCAACACGGAAACACATTAATAAGGTATCACTTCATTCGAACTTATTCGTATCTCAATATAGCTAGTCTCATTTCACAAGAGCCATTAGGCCACATCACGTAGTCAGCGAGTCTTAACCCGGATGCTTTCCAAATTCCATGTATATTTAATCACATGTTACCACATTTCACACAAACTATCACCATTGTAACTCATTAACCTCATTCGAATATAAGCATATAGCATGTACCTTAACTTCATGTCATAATATCATTCGACTTTAATACATATTTATATATATATATATATATATATATATCCCTTTCAATAAACTTCCAACTAAATAAGAAAATACACACATGACTTACATTCTTCTCATGACAACCATTCGGCTAAACAACATATAAGTCACTACACCTTCAATTTATAAAACTATCAACACATATTACATATACATTGCTTACGTTTATAAAATAGCCATTCAGATAACTTGCACACATTTAAATTTTAGCCATTTTGGCCTCACACCTATATATTTATCTTGTACATCAATTCAGCAATAGCTTATAAGCAACTCAATTAGTTTCATCAATGTTTACAACAAAATCACAGATTCACTACAAGCTGTTTTCTTGCGCAACAATCATTAAATTATTTGTAACTGGAGCTACGAAACTCCAAATGAAGTACCATAAATTTTCCCTGAAAATAGAATTATATATCTTCTATCCATAAAATTATCAGGATTTTTGGTTTGGCCAATCAAAACCAGAATTTTCTTAAAGTTTCCTCTATTTCACTGTTTGACTATACTGACCACTCTTCACTATGAAATCAAATTTCTCATTGTACAGATTTCAAAATATGTTCTTGTTTAGTTCATTTGAAAATAGACTCATTAAGGAGTCTAAGAATATAAATTTGATCTTATAAAAATTTTTGTACTATTTATAATGATTTTCTAAAAACAGAACAGGGGATTTCAGATTCATTCTGACACTGTCACACACAACTTTAAATATCTCTCTATAGGAAATTCCTTTGCTTGCACTGTTTATTTTATAAGAAACTAGACTCATTGAGCTTTGATTACATATTTTATTCAGTCTCTAATTCCACTCCAACAATTTATGGTGATTTTCAAAAATCAAGCTACTGCTGCTGTCCTAAGCAGATTATTACAATTTGCTCTTAAATTTCCAAGTCCAAACACTTAAGAACTTACCATTTGAGTTTAAAACATATCATCATATATAAGTACTTCTTATTATCACATACAAATCATAATTTAAATATCACTTTTCTAATAACCAATCGGCTAAGGCTCATAGAAGTAACTTATTCCTTATTATTTTACTATAGGTAATTACACCAATTCATAGTCCCATCTTTACCCGTATTCCATATCATTCTTCATTATAACTAAACTTATATGCTAGAAACTTACCTTAAGAGTTGTCGACGACTATAATTCTGGCTATTCGCTTAGTTTTGCCTTCCCTTTTCCGACTTTTGTCCTTGATGCTCTTGAGCTAATGATTAACAAATTTACAAATTAAAAAAAATCTACCATGACAATTATAGCGAATAACATGGACTAAGAAATTAATGTACATATAAACGTATACATATATAATTAGCTCAACCTTCAATAATTCAATTTGCTAATTAAAACATAGAAATTTATAACCAATTCAAAATTCCTTAACAATGGCCGAATATCAAAAGGGCTATCAAAGGACATCATCAACTAACTAACAAGCTTCAATTATTTAACAAATAATACTAATGTTTAATACTATCTCCCAATTTGGTATGAGTTACCGAATGAAATTAAACTCCTAATTCATGTACTAAAATCACATTCGGCACAAGCAAACTTCATTTTCGGTTAGCAATCATTTAAAATCTATCAATCTCATAAACTTCTAATTTCATGAATTCGACATCTTAATGCCCATTTTAATTAATCAAACAAAATTTCAAATTCAAAAATTTGGTCACTCAATTATCTTGATAAACAAAATAATCGGCAAACACACATATATCAAGCTATTTTAACCAAATTCTACTTAACATTTAAACTAAAATATGCATTGAAATTTATTATATCTTCATTAGACCTTTCACTTTCAAAACATAAGAATATCAATTTATTCCTTCTTCCATGTCTCATCAACTACTTAAATTATCACATAACATAAATTTTGTACTCTCCTATCCATCCTAACTCATTCGGCTTTAACAATTACCCATTTTTCATAAAAGAAATTAACAAATAAAATAAACATTCCATTAACCCCTATGGCCGAATGTACCAAGCATTACTTAACTAAAATTCCACAAATTTCAACCTCATAATAATCTCTACTTATTCAATACAACATGAAACAACCTCTACTCCTAACCTCTTGATATATGACTTAATGCCCAAACCACCATGAAAGTTTGATTTTTTTTTTTCATGACATTGCCGAAATGCATTTTAACAATTAGCTCAACATACAAAGGAAGTTAAAACCAACATTTCAAAACTTACCTCCAACTAGAAAAAGGGTTGCCGAATTTCCTTAATGAAAACTTTCCTATTTCCTTCCTTTTTGTTTCGGTTTTGGCAAGGTGGAGAAGAAGATGAACACCCCTCTTCTATTTTTCTCTTTTATTAATCTTTATTTTTCATCTATTTTAACTTACTTACCAATATTTAATTATAAATAATATAAACTTAGTGGAGAAAATCCTTACTTGGCCGGCCACTTTGTATAAACTTGGCATTTTGACATGCGAACCCAAACCTCCCTATTTTAATACTATTTGGTCCTTACATATTCACCTATCATATTTTCTTAAGTTCTCAACTAAGTCAATCAAATGAAATTCACATTCATGAGGCTAAATTAACAATCTCAAATTTTCACACATGCACTTCTACACATAAAGATATGCAAATTTTAATATTTAATAAATTTTATAACTCGATTTTGTGGTCCCGAAATCACATCTCGACTAGGGTCAAATTAGGGATGTCACATGGAGTCAACAGCTTTGAATGGAAGAATGGCGAGGTGGCAAATTCTGCTTTCAAAGTTTGACATAGTTTATGTAAGCCAGAAGGCTATAAAAGGAAGTGCGATAGCGGAATTTCTGGCTAGTAGAGCTCTAGAAGACTATGAGTCGTTGAATTTTGATTTCCCAAATGAGGAGTTGATGTGTGTAATAGCTACAGAGGATTATCCTTGGAATTTGAGCTTTGATGGGGCATCCAATGTAGTGGGAAATGGAATTAGGGCAGTCTTGGTATCCTCAAATGGTGATTATTATCCATTCACGTGCAAGTTGGATTTTGATTGCACAAACAATATGGCCGAGTATGAAGCGTGCATCATGGGACTCTGAGCGGCTATAGAGCAAAGAATAAGAACCTTGGAAGTTTATGGAGACTCCGAGTTGGTAATTTGCCAGCTTAAAGGTGAATGGGAGACAAGGGATCCTAAATTAATCAATTATCAAAAGGTAGTTTTGGGGTTACTTGAGGAGTTCGATGACATTACTTTCAATTATATCCCACAAGACGAAAACCAGATGGTAGATGCTCTAGCAACCTTGGCTTCAATGATTAAAGTGAATAAAGAGGAGGGATGAGACCCATTCAGATGAGTATCTTCAAGGCTCCAGCTCACTGTTGTAATATTGAGGAAGAAGAAAAGGATGATAACCCTTGGTATCAGGATATATTGCAATATGTGAGAGATCGTAAATACCCAGAACAGACAACTGAAAATGATAAGCGAACTTTAAGAAGATTAGCCTGCAACTACATTGTGGATGGGGACATCTTATACAAAAGAAGAAAGGACTAAGTACTGCTGAGATGTGTTGACGCCGTGGAAGCTAAGTTAATCTTGAAAGAAGTTCACGAGGGTGTTTGTGGGATGCACGCTAATAGTTTCACGATGGCTAGACAAATCATGAGGTTTGGATATTATTGGTCTACTTTGGAAGGGGATTGTATCAACTACGCTAAAAAAATGCCATGAATGTCAGATTTATGGAGACAAGATTCATGTACCACCTTCACCTCTACACGTTATGACTTCTCCATGGCCTTTTTCTATGTGGGGCATGGATGTCATTGGGCCAACATCACCAAAAGCTTCAAATGGGCATCGCTTTATTTTTGTGGTCATTGATTACTTCACGAAGTGGGTAGAGGCTACTTCTTATGCGAATGTTACTAAGTCGGCTGTAAGTCAATTCTTGAAGAAAGAGATTATTTGTCGGTATGGGATGCCTGAAAGGATCATATCAGACAATGCACTGAACTTGAACAACAAAACGATAGCAGAAGTTTGCAGTTAGTTCAGGATTAAGCATCATAACTCTTCGCCATATCGCCCAAAGATGAATGGGGCAGTGGAAGCTGCTAACAAAAACATCAAGAAGATAGTGGGGAAAATGACTGAAACCTACAGAGACTGGCATGAAAAGTTACCATTTGCACTCTTAGCTTACCGAATGTCTGTCAGAACTTCTACCAGGGCAACTCCTTTCTCGTTGGTTTATGGGATGGAAGTAGTATTACCCATTGAAGTGGAAATACCATCTCTTCGAGTCTTGTCAGAGATAAAGTTGAATGAAGCTGAATGGATACAATCGTGATATGATCAGTTGAACTTGATTGAGGAAAAGAGGCTAAAGGCCATTCGTCATGGTCAGATGTATCAGAAGCGAATGATGCGAGCTTACGACAAGAAAGTGCGACCAAGAGAATTCCATGAGGGGGATCTTGTGCTGAAAAAGATCCTCCCAATTCAGAAGGACTTTAGAGGAAAATCGATGCCAAATTGAGAAGGGTCGTATGTCGTGAAGAAGGCCTTCTCTAGGGGTGCATTGATCTTAACGGAAATGGATGGGAAGAGTTTGCCCAATCCAGTGAATTTAGACTCAGTCAAAAAGTACTTTTTCTAAAAGAGAGAAGAATTCAGGGTGAAAACCCGCAAAGGGCGCCTTGAGTTTTTGAAAAAAAAACTGGAGAGGCCAAGGTGAAAACCCGCAAAGGGCACCTTATGACCAAAGGGGTTTTGAGTTGAAAACCTGAAAGGCCAGCTTAAATTTTGAAGAGCACACGGTAATCTTACTATATCTGATTCAATGAAGAGTGAAGCACGTTGCATATCGAGGCATCAACAAAGTACTTTGGATCTTTTAAACATATGTTGAATTCAAGAAAGTCTTCATGAAGCTGGCATATAAACGCTCAAGCGGCGATATCTAGGGCATCTAACTTTTGTCCTGTTTTCTATCTTTAGATTCTTTTTCTTCTCAATATTAGGCTTTCAGATTAATTTCCTTTGTATTTTTGACAAATTTATTCAAATCTAATTATTCTCAAGATTAAATTCATCTTCTATTATTCTTAAAGTATGTTGCATTAAAATAATGATAGATAAATTAAATAATTTTCACAAATGAAGTTTTGTTCATTACTCTGGAAATTTCTAGATAATACAAGAAACTAAAACAGAACAATTGTTCGAAGAATTCACGTAAGTGAGGTTTGAAAGAACTCGAGAAAATTCTTTCTTTAGTCTAAAATAATGATTGGACAAATCAAACGATTCGATCCTAAGAGAGGATCATCTTACAGACATTTTTGGTGGGTCATAGCATTTGAAGAATGGTACAAACCCACAGGCTGAGTAGGAATGATACTTCGAGAGAAATAAGGATAAACTTCGACGAAAGAATGAGTGGTGACGTCTGGAATAGGGGTCATATTCATAAACATTTTGCATTATAACAAGTTTAATTAGGAGCATTTGACTCACTTCGATCATAGCATCCTAATCATTAGGCATGAACTCATACACATTATATAGGTTATGTCCTTCAAGGCACAATGAAGATTGATGCTCCTTAACCCCCTAAGCAGTAGGGTAACAGGCTAAAGCATAGCAGATTTGACCTTCAGGTGTTTACGCTGAAGCAGATCCAAGATGATTTAACATCTCTATATTGTCAGAGAACAAATCGAAGAAACAAATTTGACATCTCCATATTCGACGGAGAGCAGATCGAAGACATAGCAGATCTAACCTTCGGATGTTTTCACATCGAAGTAGATCCAAGATGATTTGGCATCCTTGTGTTGACAATGAGCAGATCGAAGACATAGCAGATTTAGCTTTCACGTGTTTACGCTAAAGCAGATCTAAGATGATTTGGCATCTCTTTACTGTCAGAGAACAAATCAAAGAAACAGATTTGGCATCTACATATTCGACGGAGAGCAGATCGAAGACATAGCAGATTTGACTTTCATTGAAGCAGATCCAAGATGATTTGGCATCTCTGTATTAGACGGGGAGCAGATCAAAGACACAGCAGATCTAACCTTCATTGAAGCAGATCCAAGATGATTTGGCATCTCTGTATTAGACGGGGAGCAGATTGAAGACACAACAGATCTAACCTTCATTGAAGCAGATCCAAGATAATTTGGCATCTCTGTATTAGACGGGGAGCAGATCGAAGACATAGCAGATCTGACCTTCATGTGTTTACATCGAAGAAGATCCAAGATGATTTGGCATCTCTGTATTAGACGGGGAGCAGATCGAAGACACAGCAGATCTGACCTTCATTGAAGCAGATCCAAGATGATTTGGCATCTCTGTATTAGACGGGGAGCAGATCAAAGACATAACAGATTGGACCTTCATTGAAGCAGATCCAAGATGATTTGGCATCTCTGTATTAGACGGGGAGCAGATCGAATGTGACATCCCTAAAGTGACCCTAGTCGGAAAGCGGTTTCGGGACCGCTAAACCGAGTCACTAAATTATTTGAGTATGATAGTTACTGTCTGAATATGTGAAAATGCATGTGTGAATTTTTTTAATTCTTTGATTTAGTTAATTTGAAGGTGAATTGAAAGAAAAAGGACTCATGTGAAAGGATTTAATTATATGTGGCTAACTTTAAGAGGTTAATAAAGGAATGAAGTAAAATAAATGGAGTTGCATGTCAAATAACCCATTTGACAAGGTTAGTGGCCGGCCATGACAAAATTATGGGCAAGGGAACATGTTTCCAACATGTTATGCTAGTGGTGTATGTAGGAAGCCATAAAATAATAGCTAGCATTAAAGAAATGAACAAAAAAATGAGCATGGATGCCCCCCCATTGTGCCGTAACTAGAGAGAAAAAAAAAAAAAAAAAAGAAGAAAAATGCTCATTCTATTCTCCATTGCCGTGGCTTGAAGGAGGAAGAAGAAGGGAATTCTTTTGTGCATGATTTGGCTTGGTTGATGCTTAGGAAGAGGTAAGCACTTTGAAACCCTTGGAAATTTAGATGTAAATGAGGTGATTAGTTCAAGTTCTATTCATTCCATGGATTAAATTTGGTTGTTTGGAGGTTTGGTATTTGGCCAAGTAGTTGAAGCTCTTGGTACATATATTTTTCATGAAAGTTTTAATTGGTTTGTTCATAAGGGGAGGGGGTGCCGAATGTGGCCAATGAAAGGCCTTGATGAACTATATATGTGGCTTGGGTTTATGATATTCGGTTAAGGGATATTGTGCTAGCAAGGTTGGTTTTATATATACATGTAAGTTACTTTGTATATGATGTTTAGAAAAAAAAATAGTGAAGGGCAAAGTTAATGATGTTGGATAAATTTTTAGTAGAGTTGTGCTTAGGCATTCGGTCATTGATGAGCATTGTGGTAACCTAGTTGTAGTTGCAACTCCTAATTTTGAGATGGAATTTGTACACATACATTAAGTAAATGGTTAGGGCCGAATGGGGACTATGTGTTTGAAAGAATAAAATCGATACTATAATTGATAGTATAAGTATTCGCCATTCAATCAAGGGTATAGGTGATGTTAGATCAATTTTAGCACATTCGCTATTTAGGTATACCCAATCATGATATTGCCTTTGATTGTATAAAATCAACTAAAATGGGTGGTTAGTGAGGGTGGCTATTTAATATACGAATATGTATATGTGTATGTGTGATTGGATTATTGATAGAATAGTAAATTGCATAAGGCTATTGGTCGAATAGCCAAGAACATAAGGTAGCAAGATAAAAATTTTACCATGTCGTTCGTATGTTATATGATCATTAGAATGTGGATACCAACATATGTACCAAAGCGATTGAATGAGTTAATTTGTTTGTTTAAGCTCAAGATCCTAAAGGAGAGGCGTCCAACAAGGGAAATCGAAGGTCAACGAGTAGCCGACTTAGAATTATTTGCCCAACATAAGGTAAGTCATTACACATATGTTTGATATTGCTTAAATGATTGTAAAATCTATGCAATTGTGTTTAATGGGATGCTATATATATATAAATGAAATTGTATGTGTATGGAGTGATGACAATTGTTGAATGTAAAAGAAATAGTGAAATGTGTAGAAAGTTTGCTTTCGGCACTAAGTGTCGGGCAATACGTGTGTACGGTGACTAGATTGGCACTAAGTGTGCGTGCTGGAAATATATGGCACTAAGTGTGCGTGCTGGAAATATATGGCACTAAGTGTGCATGCTGGAAATATATGGCACTAAGTGTGTGAGCTCAAGGGTATGGCACTATGTGTGCGGGCTTAAATCGCATGGCACTAAGTGTGCGAAATCGAGTATTAAGCATCGTGTGTGCGTACTCTATATATATATATAAATATCTCCGATCGAACAATTATATGGAGGGTGTGTATCCATCGAGTTGAGTATGGACAGCGGATCGGGTAAGTACCTTGAGCTCATGACGAATAGGTAATATGTTCATGCTCGTGGTTGAGCTTGGTAAGCTTTAAATCTATGTGATGATTGCAATTGTATGATTGTGGTGAAAATGAGTTGGTGTGTAAAATGCCTCAAATATCTTATTGTATAGAATATGAAATGTGGATGTATGACTTGGTATGAGATTGAACCGAAGGTCCAAGGAACTATGATATAGTTCGATATGGATGGAGTACTTAGCCTCGTTCATTATTTCATGTTGTAATAATTTTGTTAATGGATGGTTGTGGAATGCTTATAGCTTCTGAGTTATAAACTCACTCGGTGTTTTCTTGTCACCCATTTTAGGTCTCTTGGACTCGTCTCTTGTGTACTCGGAACCGTCGTCAAGTCATCACACCGCGAACAATCTTTTGGTATTGTCTCCTTAGTCGATCTAGGAGAACATTTGGCATGTATAGGCTATTTTGTTTTGTTGAATTTTGGGTTGTAAACTTTAAGCCATGCGAAAATGGCCTATGTGGTCGGTTGAGTGTGATTCTAAAACCTATAGTCACAAGTCTTAGAAACCTTAATTTTGATAAGGTGGCCATAGCTTGTATTATGTATGATGAATTATAGTTGGCCATGGAAGAATTATGAAATAGTCATTGTTTGCTTTAGTAACAGATGCTGCCAGCAGCAGTGAGGTGAGATTGAAAAATCACTAAAATAGTAGAAGTAGAATTAAATAGTGAATAAATTATGAAATTGAACCTTGATGAATCTACTTTCATATGGAAGAAACGAAACAGTCATATGAGTCAGATTTTAAGAGATATTCAGGTTTTCGTGAAACAGGGCCAGAACTGTTTCTGGATCCCCTGCTCCGACTTTGAAAATTTACCATAAATTATCCAGAAACAATTAGAAGTCATGCCTTATATTCATAGATTCCCCTTTGAGTCTAGTTTCATTAGAAACAAACGGTATGAGTATTGGAGCTCTGTACGAGATGATATCCAGGTCGTAATGCGAAAAGGTCAGTGTAGTCGAACCCTGAAACAGGGGTGACTTTAACTAATAAACTGTACCAATTGGCCCGACCAAAAATTCTAGAAAAAAATTTGTAGATGGAATTATGAGTCTAGTTTCAGGGAAAATTTACGGAACTGGTTTTTGAGTTCGGGAACTCGAGATATGATTTTTAAGGTAACAGTGACGCAGTTAGCTAGCCTACCTGGAACAGAAATTCATAATTTCCAAGAGAGAAATAAGGGAAGTAAGCCCGGTAACACCTCGTGGTCAAATCCAGTGACGGTCACGGGTTTGGGGTGTTACATCGAAGACATAGCAGATCTGACCTTCATGTGTTTACATCGAAGCAGATCAAAGATGACAGATTTGGCATCTCTGTATTAGACGGGGAGCAGATTGAAGAAGCAGATTTGGCGTCTCTGTATTAGACGGGGAGCAGATCGAAGATAACAGATTTGGCATCTCTGTATTAGACGGGGAGCAGATCAAATATAGCAGATATCGCCTTCCTGAGTTGCAGTGAAGCAGATTGAAGCCGTCAAGAGGCCACTTAAAGAAGATCAAGAATCAAGAACTCAAGACTCGGTGAGCCCGGGCAAAATTAGTCCATTTATAGCCTTTGCTCTATTTCTGTTACATAGCAATGAGCAAAGAGGGGCAGCTGTAGATACTCAATTTTGCCCAGGCCCAGAAATAAGTCCAAAAACAAAAATAATAAACCCAAAAAAAAATCAAAGTCCAAGTTCAATCCAGAATTACAAATATAATTTGGCCCGATCGGAATGGCCCATTACTTGAAAAGATTTAAGGTCCATCTACAAGCTTGACTCATATGGAAATATAATCTTCAATGATATGCAATCTTAGATATGATATGCAATCTTAGATATGATACAATCTTAGATATGATTGCAATCTTAGATATGATATGCAATCTTAGAAGATATGATTTTGTAATCTTAGAGATTTAATTTGTAGATACATTTTAATCTTAACAGTTGATGTAATTGATCGGTACCGTTGGATTTGAGAAGGTTCAACTATAAATAGAGGCCTCTCCCTTCATTGTCAACACACTGGAGTTTTGGGAAACAATAAAAATTTTTGAGAGCTTTCACTCAAATTTCTCTCCCTCTTACGTTCTTATTTTCTACGGTTTGTTCTTATTTTATTCTTTGTTCATCTTCATTTTTCAACCCTTTTTATTTTGATTTAATCCATGTTTTCCGGATTTTTTATATTTTTAATTTTTAATAATTTTAGTATCATATCAAACTCTTTCATTTTTAATAATTTTTTTAATATTACTCTTAGTAAATTATTTTTAAATTTTACTCAAATCATTATTTTAAAAAATATATTTCATTTAATTGTCATATTTTATCCAAAAGTTTTTCTAAAATGAGGCAATGTTTTTCGTATTTAGGAATTCGGGAAATAGTGCCCTAACATGCTGGGTTGCGATTTCCCGCTTGTCTAAATACCTAAAGTATCCTTCTAAATAGATTTTGTAAATCACGAGATGATTTCAGTTACGAGAGTTTAAGAATACCGTGTCCTATCATGCTGGATGTGATGATTGTATTCTTTCGGAGCTAAGGAATCTCGATTTTTCAACTTAAATAGTTCCGGTTTTAAAAAAGGGATCCTATTTTTAAACCCTTTCAAATTTTTGACATTAAGACAGAAAACTATTCAATTTGGTACCAATTTTGGGCGTTGCGAGGGTGCTAATCCTTCCTCGTATATAACCGACTCCCGAACCTGTTTTCTTAATTTTCGTAGACCAAAACGTTTTATAAGGTGATCCAATCACACCTAAAAAGGTTGATGGCGACTCCCGTTTTTGTTTTTCAAAAGTCGATCCCCATTTTTCAAACATCTCTTTAAAAAATGATTTCGACAACATTGAATCTTTTTTTTAATAACTTGCAACACAGCTGAATGATGTAACTCAACTGATTTGTGTATATGTTATTCAAATAACAATTTGAAGTCTGCCTTTATTATACTTGAAAGACTATTAACGACCTTTAAAGTGAAATTCTACAATGATCAAAGGCTGTCGATATCTGCATTATCGTAATTAATTTACTTTAGAAAAATTAAATCTGAATGAACTCAGAGTTGAATGCAATTGATTCTGTTTGAAGGATTGATCCTTTCATTGTAGAATCTAAAATGTTTGCAAAATACAAATTGACAAGGAGGATGCAATTAAGTATAATGAAACAATTAAGTCGGAAATAAAAATTTCATTGGAAAGTGTATACTATTGTCTTATGCTAATGTAAAGTTGTTTTGGTAAATTGACTATAATTTTCTAAAAGTATATGTGCGTGCTCTAATTAAAATCAATAATTGTTGCTACATTTAACATTTGCATAACTCTATGTATATGTTTTATTACTTATTAGTGGTCAATTTGAATAAAATATAAATGATCTGTTTCCGACTTTGAACTTAAAAGGAGAAATCAAATGTGGGATATTTTTATATTTTTAATGGTTTTTTAAACAAAATTTAAAATTTTTAACTGTTATAATAAAACACACATTTTATGGGAGTAAATTCAGTAAAGTTTTGACCGAAAATGACTCAGCCTTCTCAACATCATCAACAAGCTGCAGTTTCTCAATATTCTCAACAAGGTCCTTAGATGAAAAATGACAAATTGTAGCCAGTTTCAATTTAGACCAAGAAATGTCTCGGTCGAGAGGAAGGTTTCCAAACAACTTTAGACCACAGTAGCAGTTATGTGGCAAGATTGGTTGCAAATAATTACAGGTTAACTCTGTATCTTGTTAATCAGGTAAAGTAGTTATCCGTGAATTAAGAGATAACTCTATTATCTTTTTGAGAGAGATACTCTTGTAACAAAAATTAGTATTCTCCCTAAGGTAAACTATAAAAATAGTTACTTTTATTTGTCTCAGATTATATTTTAGTCACTTATGTTTGAAATGTTACGTTTTAGTTATATTATCCTTTTGTTACGAAGTGATTACTCTACTGTTAAGCTCCATTGCCTCCCTAACGACAATCCTACGTGGCAGTCCAAATGGGTTTTAAATGCCAACTTAGATGTCCAACTGGGATGAGAAAATATTTTTAATTAAATAAATTTAATTAATTAAAAAATTTAAATTAATTACACCTTGAATTGGAAAAGCAAAATTGTTTGTCTCCTTTTTCTTTTAATTTTCTTTTCCATTTTGATTGAAAAAACTATTCTCATCCTAGTTGGACATCCAAGTTGGCATTTAAAATACATTTGGACTGTTACATAGGATTGCCGTTAGAGAAGTAATGGAGCTTAACGACAGAGTGACTATTTCGTAACAAAATGATAACTTAAGTGACTAAAACGTAAAATTTTAACCATAAATAACTAAAATATAATGTGAGACAAATAAAAGTGACTATTTTTATAGTTTACCCTTTTCCCTATAGTTTCTTTGATTTTAAAGCTCAACTTGGAAAAAGCTCCAACTAATTTTTTAATCCAAATCGAACGAGTTAGATTAGTGTATGGTAATACTTAGTTGAAGTAGCTAGCGAACATAACCGAGTCTTTTATTTATATTTTTAACATTAAATTACCTCTTTACCCTTAATATCTAAACAACCATAAAATTGTTTCTAGTTTTTCATTCCCTTTGGCCGTTCACTTCCACGTCTATCTCTTCTCCTTCTAAACCCCAAGCATATTGCTTGGCATTACAAGTAAATGGCTTGTTTTTCTTGCTTTCTTTGAAATGATAAATGGCTTTGTATTGTCTAAACATGATAGACGCAAACTCTAGCTTGAGTTATTTTCTTCTCTAATCTCATCATTTCTTAATTTCCTTTTTATTGCACAATATTTTCTTCTAGGTTTTAACTAAAACTTTCACATGTTATTTCCCTCTTATTAATTAGAAGTCACCATTTTGGGTTTGATCTAGGTCACCCTTGGAAATTTAAATTCAACAAAATACCAAGAAGTATGCATATATTTTTGTTTTTAAAATGGAAATTTGAGCAAAACTAAATTACCAAATCTCTCATGGTGGAAAATGGAATTAATTTGTTTTTCTGGGTTCTTGAATTGATATAAATTTTGGGGGTTTTAACACTCCTTTTTTGATAAACTTCACTCTCAACTCCAATAATTTCTGTGTTTTTTTTCTTAAAAGTGATTATCAAAATTTTATTTATTTTTAATTCAATGTTCTTTTAAGGTAGGAAAATGGAGAAATCACGCCTAAGATCTCAATAACATTTAATCTTTTTGAATCCTTAAAGTGTTCGTGTAAAGCAAGACAAATAACTATCAAATGTCTTTTTACCAATGAATTGGCAGTTCCTTTTTTTTTCATAATTAATGTCAACATTAATTTAATATTAGATTATATAAATTATATAAATGTGAAGGTTTTGACATTAAATATTAGAAAAGATTTATTTTATAATGAATGTCAACATTAATTTAATAAAAATAATGTTTTTTTCTTGTACGATTTATACTGTAACCTATGAATAAAAGAAAAACTTATAAATTATTAAGAATGAAAATTTAATTTATTAATTTTTTTCAAAAATAAAAGAATATGAACTAATTGAATTAAATATTAAAATTTTATAAGTCTTGAATATTTAGGTATAAATTAATTTGTGATTTTATGTGTTTAATATTTAAATAACATGTTTTTAATTCCTATAAGCAAAGTAATATTCGAATATAATTAAAATATATTAACTTATATAATAATTCAAATATTATAATAATAAGGGTTTGTCTGCCTTGTGGCACGAGTATAGTTTTCAGGGATTTTCAAGGGTTCAGCACATTAAAAATTAGGTTTCGGATCAGGGGGAGAATATTGCTGAAGTGAATATGGTAGGGGCAGATCTAGCAAATCTCCAGATTATGGAAGAGGAAGATGAGCCTTTGGTATTGAACAGAGATGCGGTTTCTACCGACTTAAATTTTGAGTTATGTCTAGTAGGGAGGGTACTTACCGAAAGTATTGTTAATTTTCCATCGTTAAAAAATACGATGGCAGATCTGTGGCATCCTTTACAAGTGGTTTCGATTACAGAAATGGAGGACAGGCGAATTCTTTTTAGATTTTATAGTGAAGTTAATTTGAAACGGTTGGTGGATGGCATGCAATGGTTTTTTAACCGACATTTAATAGTATTCCATAGAGTACAAAGGGGGGAGATTCCATTAGCAGTCCCATTGTGGACCACGGTATTCTGGGTGCAAGTTCATAATTTACCGCCAGGATTCTTTACAGAAGGCATGGCGCGATAACTGGGGAATTTTATTTGGATGTTTTATGAGTATGATGCAGCATTGATTACAAAGGGTGTAGCAGCTCAAACCCAGCCCAGACGTTATGACCGGATCCGACATGCCACATCGAAGTCAAAAACCCGTGTTCCCTTTTCAGTGTTTTAAAAGCCGACTTTTGTCAAACTAACCAAGTGAATGGAAGCTGGGTACCAGGTAGGTATCCATAACAGAGGAGGTGAGCCATGAAGGCTGCTTAAGTACCAAGCTCTCCGATTGGACCCAATCCTAGACATGTCCACATCCATTGCCACACTTGGTTATAACAAGTTGAAATTTCTTTGAGTGGTTATCTTTGGTAAATTGAATATTCGTGACATCGTGTTATTTTAAAATAAAAACAAGTATCATTTTGAAATCGTGCCCTAAGTCTAGCCCATTTGGATTATTATCCATTAATTAAAAGTTGTTTAAAATAATATAATCCCAGAAAATCAAAGAAGAAAATAAAGTTAAAATGGCCTTATTACAACCTAGAAATTAAATAGTAATTAAAAATAACTTAAGAAAACCAGTCTCTTTTCCAAACCCAAAAGTGTTCACCATGGCCACTCTGAATCCCCTGCGGCTCCAAGTCACCCACATGAAGGCTCACCTGCAAGGTTAAAGAAGGGGTGAGTTTGGGGAAACTCAGTGTGTAAGGAAAACCCATTCAAAGCCCAAGTTAGCTCAAGCCCATTGGGCCTAAGCCCATTCAGGTAACAGTGGTACTGGGCCAAAGCCCTTTTCAGATTACAATAAACTGGGCCTTAGCCCCTTATTCAGATAACAGTATGGCCCATAGGCCCATTTCAAAATACATACAACATCAGTAAACATATGCAAGCCCATTTGGGGAGACTACTCAACCCACCAACCACTACACTCCACCCGTACCAGCCATACACTCCATGTGGGAATAGCTCAACCCACCCAAATTTAACACTCCACAGATTCTTGCCTTTTCGCTCGTTATCAAAGAATTGAGGCAAAGCCTCTAGTACGTGGACAAGCCACTTTCAAGACTTCCTCCGTCAATATCCCATCCCATGCATCAGATAATAACAACATGGCATGCAGTAAATAACAACAGTCAAACATGCATTTAGGTTAATTTAACCCTAGGGGTATTTCGATAATTTATCTCCTAGGGGTAAAACTGTAAATTTTCCACTTTTAAAGGTATTTCAGTAATTTATCTATTTTAGGGTTTTTCATGCATATTCCTACCTTTCACGTACTAACAGAATCACGTACCGAGGGTTCTTACCGAATTGGGCCCGTTGGCCCATCATTCCAATTTTGGCCCATTAAGCCCAAAAATATCGAGGGCACAGAAATCATGCACTTTGCAGTCCAAATTTTGCAGCTTACTAAAAACATTAATCGATTTACCTCACGAGCATTCACACACTCGCAAATCTAAAAAAAATACCAGTTTTCGGCATTTCGGCTTTTCGACTTTTGCCGATCCAGCCTAAGAAAGAGGGTGTTAGTTACACACTGCTTTTGCATTTATATCTTGACGAGATCCACACACTAATCGCCTACAATTGGATTACTAACACATTAATCTAACTATTCAAATACGAACTACGTATTAACCCCATACAATATTCAGCCAACCACACCTACAGATCATAGTAAGCTTATAAGAAAACAATAAGCAACTCATTAACAAATTTTTGTCAATGTTTACCACATAATCATAATTTCACTGCAAGCTGTCTTCCTGAGCAACAGTCACTAAATCATTTATAACTGGAGCTATGAAACTCCAAATCAAGTGCCGTTAATTTTCCTTAAAAATAGACTCATATATTTTCTATCCATAAAATTTTCAGAATTTTTGGTTTAGCCAATCAATACCAGATTTTTCTCAAAGTTTCCCATGTTTCACTGTTTGACTAATCTGACCACTCTTCATTACGAATCAAATTTCTCATTGTACAGAATTCAAAATATGTTCTAGTTTATTCCATTTGAAACTAGACTCATTAAAATTTAATTACATAATTTATGCAGCTTATAACTCATCTTCCATAATTTATGGTGATTTTCCAAAGTCACGTTACTGCTGCTGTCCCAAGCAGATTTATTACCAAATCACTCTTTCACACCTAACTTGCATGCTTGTTATTTAAACATGTATATCACCAATCAATCATCACATATCTATGATTTTACTTAAGTATAATCTCCATTTCATCATTTTAAAGCACAACATGTTAGCTAATTTTTCCCTTTAACATCTAAGGCACATGCATGCTCATTTGTTTGGCTCAACTTCACCTATCTTCCATTTTTTCATCAAAAGAACATGAAACAACAACCATTTCCTTCATTTTAATTCATGACTAAATGCTCACAACACAACTAAAAATCAAAATATGCTTCAAGAGTTAAGGTAGAATCAAGAAGAACTCATGAACATCAAGATAGAAGCAAACTACCATGAACTTACCTTCAATTTTCTTCCCCAAGTGACCGAACATTCAAGAGCTTTCTCCTCTCCTTTCTCTTCTCTAACTTTAGGCTATGATGAACAAAGATGGACAAAACTTTGCTCTTTTCACCCCTTTTTCTTTTAATAAAATTTCATATTTCATCCATTTAATTCTTTAATACAAAAGAAATGAAATGCCCATCATGGAACATTTACCTAAACCATTATCATGGAACATTTACCTAACCCATTATCATGGAATATTTACCTAATCCATTATCATGGAACATTTACCTAACCCATTATCAATTTGTACCATGAATTATGGATATCAAGTGCTCATATTGTCTACAACAACATGATGGCTGGCCACTTCATGTAAAATGGGAGGTTTGTCATGCAAATCCTCCTATTTTGCACTCCTATTTATTTGGCCACTTCAATTTAGCCTATAGCATTTTCAAACATTTTCACATAGGTCCTATTTCATAATTTCACTCAAAAATGACAAAATCAAAGCATGAAATTTTGCCAACATTCACAGAATTCCCAAAAATTGGGACGTTACAAAGGGGGTGACTAAACACATGCGGATACGTGTTCTATTGGATGTGCGGAGCCCACTCAAAAGGAAAAAAAAAGATAAATACAGGGAGAAATCAATGCATATATGTGTTATTCCAATATGAAAAATTACCATTGTTTTGTTTCTTATGTGGGGGCTTGGGCTTGGGGAGAATTTTTATCCTATTTGACTAACCCTAAGTGATCAACAAGTAGAGTTTGGATAGGATATTTCACTAAGGGCAACGCCAAGGAGGGGAGGGCAAGTGGTAAGTAGATGGCTAAGGGATGATACTGATGAAGGAAGATGGACACATATGGAGTTAGAGGGGGAACCGAGGACAAGAAGATTCAGAGATGATGTGATAAAACAGAAAGATAATTTGGAGGGTTTGGGGGTGGAGAGGCGAGCTAGGAGATATACAAATAAATCAATAGAGTGGAGGAGGGACGACGAGATGGGAATGCTTGAGGAGAGGGGGTGGATGCCGAATTGGAAGACATGGCTATGGATTATGTGGATGGAAAGAAAAGGAAAAGACACAACACAAAAGAAAGTAGTACTGACATTAGTTGAGGACCGGTGGAGGAAGGATTAAATAATGCATTATCGACGGACGCTTTTAAGCAGGCCGATCGGGCACAATGAAAATCCTCAATTGGAATGTTCGTGGTTTGGGATAGCCACGAGCTATAAATCATCTCAAAAATAAATTGAGACGCATTCAGCCCTAAATTTTGTTTTTAATGGAAACAAAGGTTAATAGGAAGCGTATGGAGATAATAAGGAAGAAGTGCGGATTTGAGCATGGTATTGATGTTGATGCGGAGGGGACTAAAGGAGGTTTGTCATTAGGATGGAGAGTGGAATGAATTTAATGTTGAAAAGTTATTCAAAATCGCACATAGATGTAGAAGTGGAGGAAGATGATGAATCAATAGTGTGGAGATTTACGGGGTTTTACAGAGCGCCCGTAGAGAACAATCGAAAAGAGTCATAGAATTTGTTGCGACAGCTGAAGCATGGGAATGATAAGGCGTGGCTAGTATTGGGGGACTTCAACGAAATTCTATTTGCACACGAAAAATAAGAGGGACGTATAAGAGAGGAAAGATAGATGAATGCTTTTAGAACAGCTCTTGAAGAATGTGATTTGAATGATTTGGGGTTTTCTGGGCAGTGGTACACTTGGGAAAGAGGTAGAGTGGCTGGGAATAATATTAGGGAACAGTTGGACAGAAGGGTTGCTAACCAAGAATGGTGGAGTCTTTTCAATACTTATTCGGTACAACACTTACAACATGGCTTATCAAATCATTGTCCAGTGTTAATTGATACGAGAGGGGATGCGAGCCTACAAGTAATTGATGGGCAAAGGCAATTTAGATTTAACATCGATTGGTTGTTGAGTGGAGAAATAGATGAGCAAGTCAAATAGGGGTGGTTGTCAAACGAGGAGGACATTTTGATGAAGCTCAAAGAATTTGGGGTACGTTTAAGTAATTGGGCGAAGAAAAAAAGAGAGGCTAGGGAACGTCATTCAAAGGTGTTGAACAGTAGATTGTTAAATTTGAGTGCCAAAGACATCAGCGATGAAGTATTAGCAGAGATGACGGAGATTAGATTGGAGATGAATCTGGAAACTGATAGGGACTGATAGGGAAGAGCTTTTTTGGGAACAAAGGGCGAGAGTGAATTGGTTGCACATGGGAGATAAAAATACGGCTTTCTTTCACAGATGGGCTAAAAAAAATAGAATTAAAGGGCTTGAGGATAATTCTGGCAGATGGGTGACTGAGGCTAATGAGATCTCCAAAACAGCAATAGATTATTTTAAAAATATGTTTTCATCAAGTGCAGTTAGTAGAAGTGATAATTTAAGCGCGGAAATAGTTCCTTGTATTACGGAGGAAATCAATGAAAATTTGAGAAAGGAATTTCAAGCATCAAAGATTTTGGAAGCAATAAAATCTATTGCCCTGCTAAAAGCTTCAGGGATCGATGGGTTTTCGGCGGTCTTCTTTCAAAAATTCTGGAATATCGTAGGGGAGGATGTTACTAGGTACTATTTACAGGTCCTCAATGGTCAAAGGAGTATGGAGGAGGTGAATCAGACGAGTATAGTCCTAATTCCAAAGGTGAGTTCACCGAAAACTATGGGTCAGTTTCATCTATTTAGTCTTTGCAAGGTGACTTATAAGATAATTTCAAAGGTGATAGGCAATAGATTTCGTTTTATTCTGCACTATTGTATCGATGAGAGACAAGGGGTGTTTGTGCCAGGAAGGCAGATCACAGATAATATATTGGTGGCGTATGAGATTCTACACTCATTTAAGAAAAGAAAGGGGTTTGAATAAAAGTTTTGCTTTAAAACTCGACATGAGTAAAGCATACGACCGGATTGAATGGTGCTTTGTTGAAAGAATTATGTAGCGATTGGGATTTTGTGAAGAATGGATTACACTTGTAATGAGGTGTATAACTAGTGTCAAGTATACAGTGGTGACTAATAGGAAAAATGGGGAAGAATTTTGACCTGTAAAAGGATTAAGGTAAGGAGACCCGTTGAGTCCGTACTTATTCCTTATTTGTGCGGAAGGATTTTCACGAATACTTGATAAAACGAAGCTCGAAGGGAGGATTTTTGGGGTTAGGATTGGTTGAAGCAATATTTCAATAACGCATCTATTCTTTGTTGATGATAGTGTGTTGTTCGGGGAGGCATCGACTGAGGGTGCTAATCAAATGAAAACTATAATTAACGAGTACGAAGTAGTATCTGGACAACAGGTTAATTTTGACAAATCATTGATTTACTTTAGTGGAAATGTCTAATGAAAAGTCCAGGAATAGGTTGGGGGCATTTTGGGAGCGCGAATTTCCAATAATCCGAAGAGGTATTTGGGGCTCCCTCCAATAGTGGGCAGAAGGAAAAAACAGGCGTTCTCTGAGATGAAAGATCATTTTGCCAAATTGATCAACAATTGGAGTGTTCAGGTTTTGTCGTCTGAAGGAAAGGAGGTATTTATCAAATCCATTTTACAAGCTATTCCAATATATGCGATGCAATGCTTTAAATTACCGGTTTCATTTTGCAAGATCTTGAAAATATTATAAGTAAATTTTGGTGGCGCAACTCTAAGAATAATAGAGGTATTCATTGGTGTAAGTGGAGTGATATGTGCATTCCTAAATCGAAGGGTGGGTTGGGTTTTAAAAACCTGTCTATGTTTAATACGGCCCTTTTAGCGAAGCAGGGATGGAAGATCATTACGCAACCAGATTGTTTATTTGCATGAGTAATGAAAGCGAAGTACTTCCCACAAGGGGAGTTTCTGAGTGCAAGAATAGGTTCTTACCCTTTGTTTACCTAGCGTAGCATCTGGGGAGCCCAATGACTACTGGAAGAGAGAATTGGCTGGAGAATTGGGAATGGTCAGGGTGTCAATATATGGAATGATGCATGGATCCCGGGAGCTGGAAATGGCAGAGTTCGATGTTAGCAAATCGATATAAGGTATTATAAGGTGTCAGATTTAATTGATAGAGATTCTGCTACCTGGAAACAAGAGGAAATCCAATCTTTATTTGGGGAAGAACAAACGCAGAGAATTATCGCAATTCCACTGGCAAACAACGAGTCACAAGATGCCTTAGTTTGGAGGGGGGATAATACAAGGGTATATACAGCAAAAAATGGATACAAATGGAGCAATACAATAGAAGTTTCCAATATACAGCAAAATCCTCTGGCTAAGTTTTACAAAAGACTTTAGGTCATTAAGGTGCCAAGTAAGACCAGAGTCCACTTGTGGAGAGTGGCCAAGGAGTATGTGTTTGGTTCAGATAATCGAGAATCCATAACCGGTGAATAACACGTTGTGCCCAGTGTGCAAAAGAGAGGAGGAGACAGTGAGCCATATCTTCCAGGATTGTTTTTTTACTCGACAAGTCTCACGGAAGCTGGGATATAGTTCCTCAACATGCAACAGGGAAACAAATTGGAACTTTTGGTTAGCGTCGGTATTTAAACATCTTACCTAAGAGGAGTGCACAAAAAGAACTATTCTTTTATGGGCTATTTGGCATAACAGAAACAAAGTGTGTCAAGAGGGACGTAGGGCTCAAGTGCATGAAACCGTGGGATTTATTAATGCATATTATGCCGAAATTGTACACATGAGTGAAATGTTGAAAAGCAGAAATGAGATTTGCAATAAAACATAGCAGCCACCCAGAGGAGACAGAATAAAAATCAATTTTGATGCAGCTTTCAACAAGAGTCAACACAAATCAGTTTCTGGAATCATCGTGAGAAACAATAATGGAGAGGTTATGGCTTCGTGCACTTACCCAGGGGTGAATATGACGGATTCGACTACGGCCGAGGCTAGAGCGTGTTTACAGGCAGTCAACATGGCAGAGGAACTGGGATTTCAAGAGGTAGATGTTGAGGGTGACGCGTTGACAGTTATTCGGAAAATAAACCTAGAATTAGAGGACAGGTCTTATATCCGGGGTTATATCCAAGAAATAAAAAGAAAAGCAGGCAGTTTTAGAAGCATAAAGTTTTTGCACATACAGAGAGAGGCTAACAGAGTAGTGCACGGACTGGCAAAGGAGGGCTGGAAATTCGATGACCCACAGTACTGGATGGAAGAGGTTCCTAGCGAGATGGAGGATCTGGTAAATAGGGACAGAAATAGCAACAATGGCAGATGAGGCGTTCATGATGAGTCCGGATCAGGAAAGGAGAACGTGATTCGATGAACTCGTGAAATAACTAGAGGCTCAGGATTGAAAGGTTATTTGCTGAAGACGATTCAGAGGAAGAGTCTTAGTAGCAACTAATGCAACAAGAAAGGGGGCTCGAGGGATTGGCTTTTCATTTTCTTTTTTCTTTTGCTTAATTGGTTTCATTTGTATTGGCAATTGTAAAGACTGATTCATTTATTTTCTGTTTTCATTTTCCCTAGACACCGATTAGGCTGTCAATTAGAATAGGACAGCTATAGGAAGTATTTATTGTTTGTGTAAGGCATTGGCTAAAATCCCATCAATAAGCACATCAGTTGAAACGTTCAAAACAAATATTATAATAATAAAACTTTTAAATTATAATTAATACAAAGTAATGTTTGTTATTCGCTATTTTGTTGAATACAATATAATTTTACTTCTTATAATTAAATATAACCAAACATTATTCAAAGTAATCAATAATGAACATAAATAATACATATCAATTATTTTAAATATTCAATGCTAGTATAAAAAAATCCTAATCATTAAATTGAAGCAGTATTCAAACTATAAAAATTGATATATTATTGTAAATTAAACTGTTCGCTATTCATGTTTTTCTTGATAGTGAATAAATTGACTATAACAGTTTGTAATATAATTATAATATATTAGATTCGATAAATATATTATAACAATTATATTTTTTCTTTTAAAATAAAATTTAAGTTATTTAGATTCATTTAATAAAATTCCTTTAATTGAATAGAATTCTTATTTATAAATACGATAATTTTTATAAAATAAATTTATTTAACTAACTATTTTAGTGAAATTAAAATTATCATTTAAAAAGTATTTAAATGAAAAATTTAATAATATAATGAATAACAAAGAATACATTAATCAGTTTTAAAAAATTTCAAACACAACATTTATATATTATATAAATAGATATTTAATTACGCACCAAAATAAGAATAAATAGCACTTTTCAGTATGTAAGATAAATTTTTTTTTAAAAAAGGAAAAGAAAAAAAAAGTAGTTTAGAACAATATTAAGTCAATTCCCAAAAAGAGAGATAGGATTTGACTTCAAGTGTCCTTAGTGGCCCATTCATCATCATCAGCTCAGCTGGCCTTTATATTGCGCATGCATCAACTTCTTCTATTGCCCTTTTGCTCATCCCATTCTCTTCTTTAATATTAATATTTTCTATATTTTTCAAGTGGATCTTCTGTTTTTTTCTGTGAAAAGAAAAAGAAAAAGTGGGTCTTGTGATCTGATCATTAGAGTTGGGGCCATTTTCGCAATTAGAATTTAGATACCATTTTTTCTTTCTACTTTGGTAATCTCCAACTTGAATTCAAATATATAACATGAACAGGTTGAAGCTTGCGTTTGGAGACTTCATATCAGTTCATAGGAAAGATGGAGCATAATTTATCTTAAGGACAAAGCAACTGTTTTATTCCTTTTGCATTTAAATTGACTTTATAAGTATATATTCATACTTTGAGATTCTTTAGTGTAGGCTTTTCGTGGCAAAATTTTCACCAAAACTTTACAACAATATATATATATATATATATATATATATATATATATATATGCAAAGAGATTGATGCCAATTCAATAGGATTTGGAAAAAGTGGGAGAAGGTTATAACCTTCCTTATAAAATTAATTAGAGTTGAGTTGAACTCGATTTTGCTAAATTTTTGAGTTTTTAAACTGTTCATAATAATTTAGTTTGGTTCAATTCTTAACTTTTTCATATTAGTTTTGATTTTTAAACTATTTTAAAAAAAAAACTGTTTCATAACTTTTGAATATTATTTAATAAAATTTTAAAATATTTTTTTATAAATATTTATTAAAAGAATTAAATTTTCAAATATATAACAAATATTCAATAACTCTTATATAAATTTTAAAAATTTATATTGCATTTAAAGTTTTTATTATTTTAAATATTAAATATTTATTTTCATTGTAACAAATTAAAATTAAATATAAATTAAATTAAATATAGTAAATTTTACTTATAAACAAAACAATAAATAAACAAGAAAAGAGCAGGGTCGGTCCATTTTGGGACCAACATCAAGCAATAATATTTTCTTTTATTGATATGAAATGAAAGGTTTTGGTGTTTGATTAATTAGGTTGTTTCATTTTTTTCAATAAAAGATTGAAAAATCAAATAGAAAGTGGGGTCGAATATGTTCAACGTTACTATCAACTCCATACTTGAAATTTTACTTTACCACCCATTAGTTGTCGCATAAAGTGTGATAAGATAAGACTTCACTCTCTCATTTCTTTCTTTATGCTAAAATTCTAACAAACTATACATAAAATCATTTAGGTAAATATGATTTTGAAGGATGGAATAGAATTCAATCAAATTATAAATTTACATTTTAAAATTTTATATTTCAACTTCGATTTCCTTTAAAAATTCCCTGTTTAAGTTGTTCTTTCACAAAAATATCATAATAAATATAATTTTGTTATTAATAAATATTACTTTACAAGTATAATATATATATATATATATATATATTGAAACCTCCCCAAAGTTTGATAAAAAGTCGATTTATTTAGTTGTAGTTTGAAAATTTCCACTTACAAGAAATTATTAAATGAATTTTAAATAAAATGACGATTTTATCATTTATTACTTATTTATTATTTCATTTATTTTTGTTATATTCAAAAGTTTCAATTAAAATAATAAAATTTTAATTAAATTATAAATTGCACTGTAGCCTAATATAATCATATTTTGAACATAATGTGTTTTTAAATTTATATATATATATATATATATATAAAAGGTTTTTAAAAGTTATATGTTCAGTCATAATTTTAATTACAAAGAAATACATTCACATAACTACAACCATACAAATAACTATAACCACAATTAATCATTATATATGTAATATCCCAAAAATAATAGGGTTAGAATTAATAAAATCATCAAAAAAGAAGCCTTAGTCTAGGTGGGAGAGAGCTTAGTAAACTCCATAGCAAACCAAAGTTAAGTCCCCAATCTACTAATTTTTCCTCTTTTAATTTTCAGTAACTAAAGAACAAACCAAGCTAGCATATATATTAAATGTGGTAGAAAATGGCCAAGTACATGGACAGTAGCTCAAATGTTAAGGCCTTAGCATATTTTCCCCTTGCAATTAGGTTTAAATCACACCAATTCCCTTCCATTCTTTTTAAATTTCAGTAGAATGGTTTATTTTCCAAATCAACCCTCTAAATTTTGCTTAACTTAGTCATTTAATTCCCTTTCTAATCATATTAGAATTTTGGTTTTCCTTTTCAACCTAAACTAGAATTGCTTTCCCTATTTCTTCCCCTATTCTTCTACATCTTCCCATTTACAATTATTTTTTGATATTATTGGAAATTTTATTTTGATCCCGAGTTAGAAACCGAGTCTCATTCAAACCATTCCTCCTATCGATTTACCATAATGCCATCAATTTTGTCTCTAACATACCAAGAACGGTAAGACCATTCTAAATCTTAATAATTAGATCTCGAATATCTATAGAATACTTGTTCTTAATAATTTCAAGATCAATAAAATGATCTTTTACAATTTTTTCTCGAAAATATTGATAATTTCGATAAATCTTGAAAGTTGATATTAATTCTTACGTATTTGTCAATCGAAAGACTTGTTGTAGATATCTCGAGCCAAACTTGGACGTAAGGATCATCGTGTGAAACCCCAGAAGTCAGGTGTGTGTTCTTTTACGAGAAAATCGAGGCAAAACTGAACCTAGCCCATATCGCACGGCCTACCACACAGGCGTGTGGGCCACCCATATGGACTACACAGCCATGCCATACTTGATACCCTAAGGTTACACTTCTCACACGGCCTAGGACCCCTCACACGGCCTGTCGAATGACTATGTCTTCCTTATAGGTTGAATTTTCGAATTGCCACATGACCACTGTCTCTCACACGGCCTAGCCATACGGTCATATAACTTTTCCACATGGCCCAAGCCTTCCCTCACGATCGAGTCACATGGTCGTGTGTCCTCTGTAACTTAGAAACTACCGTTTTGACCCAAAATTTTATGTTTTAATCATATTAGCCCCTGAATAAGTTTCGAACTATTTTTAGTGGTATTTATTTATATTTATGAATATTTGCATGAATTATGAATAGTATATGTTACCTTTGAATCTATATACTTGCAATCGTATTAATGACATACCCTATATTATTATCAATACTGAATACATGAAAAGCTTGAATTGCTACTGATTGGCCATGTGTTAGACTATCTAATATGCCTTAATGCATTGCATGGGTTGAGTTGTTATGAACGGAGGAAGATCAAGCAGTATATCTGCGAGAAAATGGCAAGTGTAGAGCATAGCCATGTGGCTGTTCTTATCTGCAAATTGATGTGTATTCACGGTCAAATCGTAGATTTCATCTGTGGGTACCACTGTGAATCCATAGCCAAAGACCGATTCCAATGGCAAGTTTATGCTATAGAATCTATAGCCAAAAAGAAGGTTTTACCCATAGTACTTTTATTGTGAACTAGTAGTGGTTTATCCACAACGTGGAGTAAAGGTAGAGGAGTTTTGGGGAATACTACTATGGTGTGTAGTGGTGGGATAGGAATTATTTTGTTTAAAGCTCGAAAATTTATGGAATCATTTAAACCATGTGCATACAAATCTGAAAAATTATATTATGATACATATGCATATATATATATATATATGCATAGAATATCCTGCTTGATGATTTGATTATTGTGGCAATTTTGATGATTTGATTATCCTGAAAACTATTATTGTGATTTTTGATATATCAATGATGGCTGCATCTGAAAAACTGATATTATGAATTGAATTGTTATATTTGATTATTCTTTGCAATGTTAACAAATGTGTCCTAATGAGTGTCGTATTAATTTTGTTGTAAATGGACTCAGACTGAGCCTTAAAGCCCACTCCCCCTTTAATTTCATTCTTACAAATGACCCACTAGGTTAGGACGTGGGCACGTCATTCAGAGAGTCTTAGCACAATCCAACTTATTTTCAATTTATTAAAACGTATTCTTTTGATTTATTTTATTATTTGAGGTCTGTAATGTTTGAACTATGGCATGAAATTTAGGACTTAAGATGTTTTTATTGTTGCATGACATTTAATTATAATTTTAATTAGGAGTTTAAATTTTTACACCAATAACTGATGAAGCATGAACCTTGGTTTTTATTAAAAACTTAAGAGAATACCATCTTTTTTCACTACTAAAAGATAATTAAAACGTTAAGGAATAGTAAATCGATATCTAAACTAAGTTTTCTATTAAACTAAATAAATGTCTTAAATCAACGCTTTTCAAAAACTCTGATAACCCTGTTAGGCCGTCTCAGTGGCTGATATAGTCTTTCGAATTCGAATTTAACATCTAGGTCGAGTTAAGGAGGTTACAATATAACACAATTAGATTTATAACCAGAATATATTTATATCTATACTAGGATGACTTTATACATTATCCACATATAGTGGGATATAAATCAGAATAAATATAGAGAACTCTCACATGGAAACACTCAAACATAAAGTATTAAATTTCTCGTGACCTTGACATTGTCATTAAGTTAATACCTCATTGGTTGTAAACTTATCTTTTAAAAATGTTATCAATTATAATTATAGTTTGTTTGTGTCTTCTCTTCTACTTTTTGTTTTGTTTTTTTTAATAATTTTTATGCAAATGCATGTTAAATATTTAAATTTTAATTTAATTATAATATTAAATTTTAGAAGAATTTTTATTTATTTTTAATTAACTTTTACCCATTACAACCTTCTAAACAATGGTAATTAACTAATTTTACATAAAAATGATTTAATAAATTCATCTTTAGGCTAAAATATATTTGAATTAAAAATAAATTTAAAATATTTAATTTTAATTAAAGTCAAATATATTTAATTTTATAGCATTTCAATAAGTAATTAAACTTTAATTATTTTGTAATTAAAAACAGAGAAATGAATAAAATTAAATAGAAAAAAGATAAATAATAAGGAATAATTATATTTTTATTTAAAAATGCTTGAGTAAATAGATTTCAAAGGGTATTATGAGATTTTCTTTAACTTGAAGGAGTAAGTGAGCATTTTAAAACTATAAAAGGTAAGTTTATTTTACACTAAACTTGAAGTGCAAGTATCTATCACACCTCAAAAACCGGGTTAGAAGAATCAAATTTGTGAAAACTGAGATGGCCACACCCCGATTTATAATGTTATCTTTGTGCGTTGTAAATAAATCAAGGGTTTGAAACAAATACCAAAATTAATATCATAAATAATTAATTAAAGTATTAAAATAATATAATTAGGTATTAATCTAAAATGAAACTTGATTACAAGGTTTAATTTGAAAATAGTGTATTTTAATTTAGTTAGAACCTAATTGGAAAAGAAGTGAAATGAATTAAAATATTAATAATGAGATTTGACTACAAGTATTAATTATTATATATAAGCTAAAGTGGAATGTGCTAAGAACTATAAAGTTTTTTAAGTTAATAAAAAATTTGAGTAAATGTGTAAGCTAATAAAAAATATGTAAGTTGAGCCCAAAATAAATATATACAATTAAGTGACTAAAATAAACAAAAAAATAATATATAGACTGAGTGGTTAGGCGTTAGTGTCTCCTCCTTAGAAGCTAAGATTTGAGTCACCCTTCTCCCATTTCTTTTCTTTTAATTTTCGGCAACTTAAGATAAAAGCCACACTCAAACAAATATTATTTGGAGTAAAAAATTAACAAGAAACGGGCAGTAGCCCAATGGTTAAACACTTGCTCTTTCCCCTTACTGAACTAGGTATAAGCCTCCTCCTTTCTTTTTTATTTCATAATTTCACCAAAGACACTTTAAAACATATCTATCCGATATTGAACTTTCAAATCAATTACTCAACCTTTCATAGTTCTTTACAAATCTTTCATTAATATCATTGAATATTGAAAAATCTTAGAACACAAACGTTAACCCATGTGAAATTGTCGTTTGAAGGACTCGTTTTAGGTGCATCAGACCAGATTTAAGCACAATGAACATCATTCGAGATCCCGGTGATAGGTGCGTGTGTTTTTTATAAGCGAATCAGGGAAAATCGAGCTTCAGGATACGGCCCCGCACGACCGTGTCCTCCCGGAACCCTAGGATATTTGATTCTCACATTACCTAAGACCCTCCACACAGCTTGCCACACCATCGTGTCTCTCATGTACCCTGATTTTTTCAATTTCCACATGATCGTGCAACACCCCACACAGCTTAAGTCATTGCAATGGCCTAGCCATACGGCTATGTGCCCCTATTTTATAGTTTTTGCCCATAAATTTTATGATTTGATTAGTTTAGCCCTGAATGATTTCTGAATTATTTTAGTGTTTTATTTTTTTCCAATTAAGTCATTGATAATATGAATAAATGTTAGAATTCATGACCTGATTGGTTGAATTAATGTTATATATATAATTGCATGAATTGAGAATGATATATATGTCTATTGTATTTGTAATTGTGATTATACGTACAGCCTACCTTATGTTACTGTTAAACTGAACACATGAAAAACATGTCTTTAGCTACTGAATCAATCTGTTATAGGCATAATATTTGCCACTGAATCAAACTATTATAAGCATAATGGTTGCTATCTTAATGTTCCGTTAAAAGCATATTAAATGTTATTGTATTGATCTATTTTGAGCATGCCATATTGCATTGCATGGGGTGGGACGATATGAACGAAGGAAGTTGAGCAGTTTATCTGCACCATTGAGTGGTTTATCCACACTGTTTGAGCAACTTTTATCTGCATTGTTTGAGTGTTTTAACCACACCGTACTAGTAGCTTTAATCTGCAAACATGTTATGCATTCACAACCTACTAATAGCTTGTCCACAAAAAAAAATTATCAAAAACCTCAGTGGTTTATCCACGCTTTTTATTACTAGTGGTTTATCTATAACGAGTGGTTTGTTCACAACGATGAGTGGTTTATCCGCAACATGGTGTAATGGTAGAGGAGTTTTGGGGAACTCCTATTGTGGTGTGTAGTGGTGCGGTAGGACCCTTTTCTAATAATTGAAATTGTATTGCATTCATAAGCATATGCATAGTGGTGACATTTAGATATTGTGACAATGAGATGAACTGAAAAATCGTTATTCTAAAATTATTATTGTGAATTATGTGATACTATTGATGGTTACTTTGGAAAAAAAAACGATTCTCTAAGTTTCTATTTGATTGCAATTATACTATGTGTTATTATTTAATATGACTTATCGATTGTTTGCATGAATCTTCTTGTGATTGAACTCATACTGAGCTTCATAATTCACTCCCTTTTATTCTCTATCTTTACAGATAACCCACCAGATTAGGATGCAGACACGGCATCCGGAGGATCTCATCTCAGTTTTATCTATTAAAATATTTTAGATTTGTTATTTGAAATTTTTCGTTATTCAGAAATTGTAAAGGTTTATTTAAACTATGGCATGGGACTTAAGTTTTTATTATAGATTATTCAACATACATGACCTTTAACTTTGATTAGGTTATTAAAATTAGGGAATTTAATTATTTATGCATGGAATACAACTTCCATTAGAAGTAAGTTAGGTATCAATTTATCCGCTGATAGATCACAAAATTTTAAATATTAAATAAATCGGAAATTAATTAAGTTTTCAACAATAGTCACCATTATGTAGGAAAGTTAAACTAAATCAATTTTTGATAAACTCGTAAATTTTTCTAAAAATAGACTAAAGTTTTATACCAAAATAGACAAACGTTTCAAAATGATTATTTAATAAACCTTGATCGCTACTAGACCATTCTAATAGCCGATGTAATCTCCTAGATTTGGACCTAACATCTTGACCAAGTTGGAGAGGCTATAATATCTTTCACCTTTATAAGTTTGTTTGCAAAAGAATTAAACAGACCAGAAGTCATTGTATTCTCTTTGAAACTTAAAATTTAGCCTACGTACATTAATTTTTAAGACATTGGATCCTTTTATTTTATTTTTTAAATTTTGGTTCTTCCATCCAAGTTTGTTGTTAGAGTTATTGACATAGAAATAATAATAATAATAATAATAATAATAAAGAAAAATAATTTTTTAGTTCTCACCATTTACTGTTTTTATTAATTGGATCATTAAACTTTAAAAATATAAAAAAGTATATAATCTTAAAAAATAAAAGTTCATAAAAACATTTAATTTTTAATTTTTTAAAAATTATATAATTTTGTAAATAATTTGTGATTTGATTGAACCAAAACAATAAACAGTAAGAGACGAACAAATTAGAAGCAAAAGCTTGAAAGAAAATACAACAAAAAAGAGAATTCAAAGTTTCACTATTTCGGCCTTTACCTGTATGAACCTTTGACTCTTCCACTAAGAAATACCACAAATTTTTTATTTTTAGATTTATATTGTTGAAGGATATATTTTAATGATAAGTGTTGAATGGGAACTTTTGGTGTGAAAGCTTTGATTATTTTCTTTAGTTGGGTTTTGGAGATTATATGGCAAATGACAAAAAAAAAATGGTTTCATAGTAAAATAAAGAAAAGAAAACGTTTGAGAGGAAAAAAATTGTTTATAATTTAACAAATGAATAGATTCAAAATATGAAGATTTATATTAAAAATTATTTTTTTATTTTTCTAAGAATAATTTCAAATTGAATTACTTATTTAAACTTTGGAAGTAAGAATAAGAAGTTTGGAATTTATTTTAGAATTTTAAGGTTTATTTTATTTTATTTTCTCTTTTATGAATAATTTAAATTTTAATTTTTGTTGAAAATACCAAAAAAATTGAGTTTTAATTTTTTTATTATTTCCCATGTATTTTTAAAGAGAAAGGATGAAATTGATAAAATTATAAATAATGAATGTGAAAAATTATGTTTACTTTTTATAATTGCCACACTAATAACTTTAACAATAAAATTAGATGGAGGGTTTAAATTTTAAATGAAAAAATAGAAATTTAATATCTCAAAATTAAAATATTTAAATCTTTGTAAAACCCTAGTGTATGAGTTGGGTGAAGTGGGATGGAGTTTTGGGTGCAATTTGCAAATTTCAAACCTCTCTTCATGTTTGCCATATAAATGAAAGGTCAAACTACCTTTTATTAATCTCATCAATTGGGTTTTAAAGCATTATTGTCTATGCAAAACTTGTATTCTCAGTGGTCAGCAAGAATCTTTATTTCTCATGTGGAGCATTGCAAAGATGTCCACCACAATATTAAACTCTAAATCATAAAAAATTTATAATAATTTATTAAAACAAAAGTCTATTCACACTAATAAGAAATTTTATACAAATATATGTATATGTATTACACATATATTCAAATTAGTATTCTTATTTTATATCACTTTTTTTAAATACCTGTCACTTTTATTATACATACACATATGTATATTGTGAATATACATGCGTATATATATATATATATATATATATATATGATCGTGTGATATTTTGGTTTTATTGTATGTGTTACTAACTATTTTTACTTTGTTTTATAATTTTATAATATTTACAATTTTAATATATATATTTATTTATAATATTCTGAATCATATATAGAAGAAATTTTATACATACAAACATCCACATTGAGTCAAACTTGGACGATTATATGTCTAGATTTATTTTATATGTAAATTTTTTAAAAAAATGAATACTTTTTAAGAATTTTAATTTTTTATAAATATATGTTAATAGGGCATGCTCTGTCAATATATTTATTTTCATGGTATCATGGGTTAGTTTATCATTATTTATGTTAATTACATCAACATCTATTAATAATCAAATTGGTCAACAATGATTATCGTTAATAAAAATTCTAATTAATTTTTTATCACTAAATGCTGATTTTCCTCTAAGGTGGCAATTGATATTTTAATTTTTTTATAAGAAGTTATTAAATCATTTTAAATTCTTCTAATATAAAAATATTGCTTAATACGTACTTCAGAACCTGTACTATACACAAAATCTCAATTGGGTACCTCAAGAATTAATTAATCACTTTGGCTCTTTTACTTTCCTTCCGACTAACTCATCGCCCCAATCCAATTTTTCATTATAAAAACGTTGAGTAAACCAATGAAATGCTACCAAGTGTGAAGAAAAGGAAAAATTGTCTAAAATTTTAAAAATATCAGAAAATTCAAAAAATTCCTAAAACCTCAAAAATTCCAAAACCTAGAAAATTAAAAAAACCAAAATATTCATAATTTATTTTTGAAAATTATAAAAATTATAATTATGAGAAACTTAAAAGTAATTTCTTTAAAAAATCATAAATTTAAAATATTCTAAAACCCTAAAATTCCAAAAAATTAAAATTATAATTCAAAAATAATATTTTGAAAATATTATTTTTGAATTATAAGAATGCATAAATTTATTAAAAATGTTTTTGTTTCCAGGTTGATTCTAAAATCAACTTTTAATAACTTTATACTTTTTTAATCTAAATATATATATATATATATTAAATATCAAAATTTTAGTTATGTATTAGAATTTTAGGGTTCTTTAAAGAAATTTTTATGATTTTATGACCTTTTAGGAATTTATGGTATTTTTAGAATTTTCAGGATTTTTATGCAGTACTATTATTTATTTTAAGGAATTTTAATTTTTTACATGTGGCAACTTTTAAATGGCTAAAGTGATTTTTTAACAAAAACTCATAGATGGAACAATGAGATAAACAAAAGAAAAATATTGTAATGCCCCGAAATAAATAATGTTAGAAGAAATGATTAAATGAAAAATGAGTCTTACGCTTGATGGTTAAGATTTAGTTTCTCTTCCTAGCGGTCTTTAGTTTAGGTCCTTCCTTCTCCATTCATTTTCCTTTTAAATTCGACAACAGTAGGTAATTTGCTATGCCGCGAAAACCCTAAGTATTTAACCTACTTTTTCCCAATTAGACTCTGCACCTTCACTTTCAATTCCTAGTAGAATTTTGCTTCTCCTTTATATTTCTTCTCTTTTTTCTTTTCTTTTCAACATTATCCTAATTGTTGTTGATTATTCTGTTTTCCTGAATCAAATCATCCCCCGTTCAATCGTTTTCCTATTAATTTTGTAGTTTCTATCAATAACATTTGTATCACTGCCAAGAAACGGTAAGTGCACTTCGTTCCAATGATTAGATCCCGTATTTCTATTATATTACTATCTAGCGCTAATCTTTTGTTTGATTAATCAATCTTTTACAGTTCTTGCCAAATCCTTCATAATCTTGTCGAAATTTTGACACCAATTGTTAATTCGTGTGTAAATGCCGTTTGAAAGGACCAAATCTAGGTCAATCGGACCAAAATCTGGCATAAGGAACGTCAAACGGACCTGTGGTGAAAAGTGTGTGTTCTTTACCACGTGAATCGGGGCAAACCATGTGTAGGTTTAGGACCACACGGTCTCCCACACAGGCATGTGGACCACACGGCCATGTGCACCTTAGATTTTAGAGACTTTGTAAATCACACGACCTCAACCTATTACACGGTTCGCCATACGGTCATGTCTCTCTTTTAGGGTAATATATCGATTTTCACATGGCATCAAGTTGTTACACAGACTGGCCACAAGGGCGTGTGAGCCCTATTTTCAGTTTTGCCCAGAATTTTGTGAATTGTTCAGTTTAGTCCCTAATTTTTTTAAAGATTTTATTTGCTCGATTGAGTCCCTAATATTATGAATATGCTAAAATTTGTGATTTAATGACTAAATTGTTATTGTTATAATGTATGATATATGAATATTACATGTTTACTGTCACTGTATATTAGATGATCTATTACGATTACTATCGCTTCTATATTATTGATTGCATGTTCAACATGCCTACTGCTACTGTTGAACTAATTACATGTTAAGCATGTATATTTCTACTGTTGAACTAAATACATGTTAAGCATGTATATTTCTACTGTTGGACTGAATACATGTTAAACATGTTCACTATTTTTGTACTGTTGGACTATTTGATAAACTTTGATTGTTTTCTTTTCGGTGGCCAATGTAATCTACAGAATTTGGTTGTAACGTCTAAACCAAGTTTGGGAGGTTACAGATACAGATATTAAGGCTTCATTTGTTTCAACGTAAAAGCTTTTACGAAAAACATTTTCAGCTGTTTTTGATGTTTGTTTCATGTAAAATAGAATAGTCAACATAAAATGCTTTCCAGTCAACGTAAAAGTACCTTCTTATTCCCATAAAATGTCTTACCAATTTTTTTTTTCATAAAACATTTTCCAAACTGATAAGACTCTATTAACTATAACACCTCCATACCCAACTTGAACATCAAGTCAAAGCACTGGGATATTACATTCTCTATTACATTCTTCAATTATCAAGTAATTTTTTATAAACTTTTATAACTTTTCAATTTAGTCCCTTTTTGTCATAAAAGTTCAATATTCACTAATTAATCATATTAAATTAATTTTCTTTCTTGTTACACTTTAATCACATAATTTATCTCAATATCTTGTTTCACATATCAAATTTCTATGCATTTCACTTCTATTATTTCATCCACATATTTTCTCAAGTTTAACAATTTAGTCTTTGTCATCATAAAAATTCCATATTTTTCCACAATTTCACTTTTACAATATTTTATGCATATTTCATCATCTCATAACACTTTTATTAAACTTTTATCATAATTTCCTCATTCACATATTAAATTGTTTCACACTTAAACTTTTATAAAATTTTCAATTTAGTCCCTATTGCCATGTAATTTATTTTTCACCATATAAGCACTTTAATCAAATAATTCATTATAATATCTTATTTCACATAACAAATTTTCATGCATATCACTTCTCTTGTTTCAATTATAAATTTCACAAAGTTTACAATTTAATTCTTAACATCATGAAGATTCATTATTTACTATAATTTCACCTTAACATCACTTTGTAATCAATTCACTACTTATCATAAATCTCAAATACATGTTTGTTTCATTGAAAACAACTCTTATGAAATATTTTCAAAAAATCATCAAACAATAGAAAATATTTTATATAAATTCATCCAAACACCGAGAAAATATAATTTTTTCTAAAAAAGTAAGCCATTTTCCAAAAATTATTTTTTAGAAACCATTTTCAATGAAACAAACAGAGCCTAAATTGAGAAAAAAAAATTCTTAAAGTACCAAATTGAGATTACTAAAGCCAAAATATATAAATCATCTTATATTTAAAAGTGTGTGTAACACCCCAAACCCGGCCTGGATGTTATGACCGGATCTGATGCGCCACATTGATGCGTTCAAAACACTTAGTTTGGAAAAGCTGAGTTGGTGTTGTAAAAGACACTTTTAAAGGTAAGTTAAAGTGAATGGAAGCTGCGCACCAGGTAGGAAACCAGGAAGAAGAGGAGGTGAGTCCGTCGGACTGCTTAAGTACCAAGCTCTCTTCGGATCCAATCCTAGACATGCACACCGCCCTTGCCACACTCTAACATATCGTATAATTTTGAGAAAACCGTTGATTATGACCAGCTTAAGAAAATGATTAAGGTTGCAAATCGTTTGCTTAAAATATTTATTTTCTTGGGAAAACATTTATTTTGCGAAACTTTATGGCGTCATCGTGATCTTTTTTTAAAAACAAGTAGATTTTATAAAACGAACCCTAGTGCTAGCCAGTTTAATAATCCCCAAAATATAAGTAATTAAAAGAGCGACTTTATTACAACTTTAAGCATAATAAAAATAATCCAAAATAAATGCTAAACTTATTTAAAATCGGCAATCAATCTTCATGGCCACTCGAATCCCCTTGACTCCAAGTCCACCAATTCTAGGGCTCACTGCAAGGATGGAAGAGGAAGGGGTGAGTTTGGGAAAACTCGGTGTATCTGAAACCCATCCAAAGCCCAATTCAACTCGAGCCCATTGGGCTGAGCCCTATTCAGATAACGATACAGTGAGGTCAAGCCCTTTTCGAATCACAAAGCAAGGCCTTAGCCCTTTTTACATAACAGTGTGGCCCATAGGCCCGGTTCAAGAGCATGAGTAACAACAAGTAATAATGAATGCAAGCCCATCCTGGGAGACTACTCAACCCACCAACCGCTACACCGCCTGCACCAACCCTACACACCATGTGGGGAATATCTCAACCCACCCAAATTACACACCATTATTTAAACAAAAGAGCACTCAAATTTCGGTCGATTGAGGCAAAGCCTCCAAGACGTGGATGAACCACTTTCATACTTCCTCCATTAATACCCCAATCCCATACAACAGATATTAATAAATGCATATCATGCAAAATATGTAGTAATCAATCATGCGTTCACCAATTTAAAACCCTAGGGGTATATCGGTAATTTTGCTCTTTAGGGGTAATTTCGGTAATTTTGCTCTTTAGGGGTAATTTCGTGATCTACGCTACTGCACAAGCTAATTCAGTAATTTTTATCGGTTTTATGCAATTTGATTCCACCATCTACCTAATGAGCTAATTTGCCCATCTCTTACCCATATTGGTCCGTAAGCCCATTGGGCCCAGTTTTGGCCCATCGAGCCCCTTTTTCCGAAAATACACTAAAACGTCACGCGAACGTGCTTACCACCTTACGGTGCCAGATCTAACAATTATTCTATGACTTGAGAGCATTCGCATACCCACATGACCATGAAATGTCAGAATTTCGGCATTTCGGCTTTTACCGAATTGAACTAAAGAAGGGTGTTCGACACACCGATTTGCGACGATCGCCATCGAGATCTCTTCCGATATCCTACAATTGATTAGCACAGTGCTTATTTACAAACCATAATCACTAAACTCCAAAACTTAACTCACCCATGATCGAACCATGTCCCTACAAGCATTTGAAATCTTACCTTTTGCCAAAATCGATAGCTAGCTCGAATCCGATTGCTCCAATGATTCACGCTTTCAATCCAACACTTAAGAAGACACTAATCATTGATGAAAACGTCGATTAAAAACCTTTAGAGCCACATGCCCAATTCGATGACCTCTCTATATTTTAGGGACTTGGCTTTTCCTAATTTTGTAAAATATAACCAGATCCGAGATGATGAACACTTACCCTTACTCCTTTTTGATCTCCACAAACAGTGCAGATTTATCTTTCAAACGATGGTAAAAACTCGACTCCGGAGTTCGAAGTTTCGCTATAAGCCCCCAATTCTATGGTTTTTCGACTTTTGTGTGATGAAGGAGATGATAATGCGGGCTACAACCTTGAAGTAGAATTGCGGTCAGAATCCAGATTAAGAAAAGATAATTTGTAAATTAATAAAAGCAAAAGAATATAGGAGAGCACGGCTTTGAAGAAATCGGCAAGCAAAGTGATCACAGATTTCGGCTTTTATGGATTCGGCAAAAGTGTTGATGAATAGTAGGTATGATGAATAGTTTGAAGAAGAAAAATAGAAGAAGAAGAGTAGGGAGGTGGTAGTTTTGGCTAGAGAGGAAAAGAGAGAAAAGAACAATCCGAAGGTGTAAAAGGTAAGAAAACGGCACCAACAATACCCTAAGTGCCAAAATACTACCCTCATAATCCCCCGCCGATTTTCCCTCTTCAATTCCCCCATTCGGCTAACTCCTAGCCTCACCCCAATCCTTAAATCTCTCCCTTATCACTCCTTAATCCAAGCAGTTAAACCGATCCAACTCTCCTCTAGCGAATCCACCGAACTCCAACACTTACCCTCCCGCACTAAAAAATAAATGCATCTATTTGCCAACAAAGGAATCGAACCTGTGTTTTCCCCAACACTTACACGCCACCTTCATAGCTCCCTAGTGGCATCACTTAGCCACTTTACCAAAGGCTCATTTGTGATGCAATTTACCCACCACTCCACTTAAGGCCACTTAGCCAGAACCCCTAACTCCTAAGTCTAAAATTCTAAAAATTCCCTTTGGGTTTTGGCCAACTCATGGGCCTTCTATAAGCCCATTTACCTACTCAAAATACTAATTCCACATCTAAATACAAAATTTTAAAATCTTTACAAAATATTGAAAATCGCGAATAAACCCGAAAATCGGATGTTACAACTCTACCCTCCTTAAAGAAATTTCGACCTCGAAATTTTACCTTATCGAAACAGTTGAGGTACTGTTGATGCATCGCCTCCTCGATCTCCCAAGTAGCTTCTTCCTTGCCATGGTTTCTCCAAAGTACTTTCACTAGTGGAACCGATTTCCTTCTCAACATCTTGACGTCACGATCAAGTATTTGCACAGTTCCTCTTCGAAAGTTAAATCTAATCGTACCTCGATTTCCATGAATCGGTATGATATGAGTTGGGTCGATCGATACCGCCAAAGATGGATACATGGAAAACGTTGTGGATACGATGCGATTCGGTGGTAACTCTAGGCGATAAGCCTTGGTCCAACCCGCTTAACAATCCAAGAAGGCCCAATAAACCGTGGGCTCAACTTACCCTTCTTACCAAATCTCAAAATTTTCTTCCAAGGGAAACCTTCAAGAAAACCATATCCCCACAATGAACTCAATCTCTTTGCGCTTCAAATCCGCATACGACTTACATCTCATCGGATGCCTCCTTTAACCGACCTCTTATCAGCTCAACCTTGCTTTCAGTGTCTGCCACCAATTCCGGTCCAAGCACTCATCGTTCACCCAACTCTGTCCAACACGTCGGCGTACGACATCTTCGCCCATAAAGCGCTTCATATGGTGCCATCGAATACTTGCTTGATAGCTGTTATTGTACGCAAACTCCGCCAATGGTAAGTAGTCCTCCCAACTTCCACGACAATCGATGATACAACCTCTCAACATATCCTCCGAACTCGAATAACCCTTTTCGACCGTCCATCATGCGTGGGTGAAAAGTGCTAAAATCCAATCGTGTTCCCAACGCTTCTTGCAACTTCGCCAAAACCGAGACGTAAACCTAGGGTCTCGATCGAAATTATTGACACCGGCACACCATGCAACAGACTACCTCCGCCACGATAACTTGGCCAACTTTTGCGATGAGTAGTCAGTGCGAACAGGTATGAAATGAGCGATTTTGTTAACCTATCCACAACTACCCACATCGCATCTTTCTTGGTGGGTGTCAAAGGTAACCCACTCACAAAGTCCATTGTTACTCTTTCCTACTTCCATAGTGGAATTTTCACCGGTTGTAGTAATCCCGACGGCAGCTTGGTGCTCACTTAACCTCACCGGCACGCCGACATTTCCCCACAAATTTAGTCACCTCTTGCTTTAATCCGCCACCAAGACACCTCTCGCAAGTCTCGGTATAACTTATTCCCTCCGGGATGCATGGCACGAGAGTCCACCATGAGCCTCTTTTAGAATTAATCGCCTCAATTCGTGGTCCTTTGGAATACAAACCCTTCCACGAAAAACACGAACTCCTTCACTGTTCAACCCAAAATCCTTGTTCTCACCACTCTTAATTTCTTTGGAATCAAGAGCTAATGAATCGTCCTTCAACTGTTTTTCCTTAATCATTTCGGTCCAAGTAGGCCTTATTTGCGATTCGCCAACAAGCTTCCATCATCGTATAGACTTAATAGTGCGAACAAGGCTCTCAAATCCGTAACAACCCTTCGACTCAATGCATCCGCCACCACATTAGCCTTTCTGGGTGGTACTCTATCGAAGCATCGTAGTCTTTAAGCAACTCCACCCACCTTCGTTGCCAAAGTTCAACTCCTTCGAGTCAACAAATACTTTAAGCTCTTATGATCGTGTATATGATGCACTTCTCCCCATATAAGTAATATCTCCAAATTTTAACGCAAAAATCACCGCCGCTAGCTCCAAATCATGTGTAGGGTAATTCACCTCATGAGCCTTAAGCTGTCGTGATGCATAGCGACCACCTTACCCTCTTGCATCAAGACGCAACCTAACCCCACATGCGACGCATCGCTATATACTGGTGAAGTCCTTCCTGACACCGGTTGAATCAACACCGGCGCTTCATCAATACCTTTTCAACCGTTCAAAAGCTTTTTTTTGTTTCTCGGTCCGCACAAATGGTACTCCTTTCCTTATGAGCTTTGTCAAAGGCGCCGCCATCACCGAGAAGCCCTCCACAAACCTTTTGTAGTAACCTGCCAACCCTAGGAAACTCCGAATTTTCGATACTGACCTAGGTGGCTTCCATTCCAGAATCGCTTCAATTTTACGAGGATCCACCTTAATCCCCTCGGCAGAGACCACATGTCCTAGGAAGGTTACCTCCCTCAACCAGAATTCACACTTGCTAAATTTTGCATAAAGCTCCTTTTCCCTTAACACTTGCAGCACAATACGGAGATGCTCATCATGCTTCGCCTCCGTTCGGTTTGCTTTACTTCCTCGGCTATCTTAGCCTTCTCTACCAGTGCAGCGAAATCTCACTCTCTCTGCGGAGCTATGAGCACCCTTAACTCATCTCTAAGGCCATCCTCAAAACGTACGCTGTTCTCGTATTCAGTGGAAACGATGCCATTAGCATACCGACTCAATCGTAGAAACTCCGCCTCATATTCAGCAATGGTCTTATTTCCCTGAGTCAGGTTCAGGAACTCCTTTCTGCGTGCATCTACATAGCTAGCTCTAACATATTTTGCCTTAAAGGTCTGTTTGAACAGCTCCCATGTTACCCTCTCAGCTGGGGTACCTTCTCTCACAAGAATCCACCATCGACACGCTTCATCCCGCAAAGAACGACATCGCCTTTCAACTTCGCTCTCTGGCGGTCCAGTCGTCCATGATCCGCTTTGTGGCTTCCAACCAAGATTACCACATTTGGGGCCACTCCAGACACGCCTTTAAAATCTCAGCTTCGTTGGTCAAGTTGTTCGAAATGGACCCCTATTCATGGGCTGACGTTAGCTCGGCCACCCTTTCCAAAACCCTCAACATGGCACGAGACAAAGCGTCATCCCTGCGGCCCTATCATACGGCCCATTTCCATTAACCGGTGGTGGGCGTACCTCGCCGGTGGCATGTGTTCGGATGACGCAGATCCGGCTTGAGTGCTACCTCGGCCTCGACCACGGCCTCTTCCTCGAGTAGCCCTTGTACTCATAATGATTTATCGACACGAATTTTATGACATTAGTTTATTGGTTTCTTTGTTTATTACGAATATCTTATGAGCAGATAGAGTTTGAGTTATTTCGCAGAATCATAATTTAGCTACGGTTTCGGTCTTGTAGTCTTAATACTACATCATCAATAGCTCTATCTCTAAGGCTCAAGATTATCTGCAGATTATTTACAAGATGCAGTTCCATATAAATACTTAAAGCGAAAAAGATCACTTACGGGCTTGGTGTAGGGATTCAATGTGCCACTTCCTTATCAGTCCATGTAAAAATTAAAAACCATGTTTTTGTTTACCGAAAAAAAGATTTCATTTATAAACACTTTTATTTTACAACTATTGATTTAACCCCGTTTAACAAATAGAAAAACTTGAACATCTTCAAAAAACTTACTATTTCCAAAAATACCCTTCTTAGGCCCAAGTTTTTGAAAAGATTTTCGGACCCGATCCACAGCCGAGTTGTTGCAACCTAGGCTCTGATACCACTAAATGTAACACCCCAAACCCGGCCTGGATGTTATGACCGGATCTGATGTGCCACATTGATGCGTTCAAAACACTTAGTTTGGAAAAGCTGAGTTGGTGTTGTAAAAGACACTTTTAAAGGTAAGTTAAAGTGAATGGAAGTCTGCGCACTGTAGGAAACCAGAAGAAGAGGAGGTGAGTCCGTTGATCGCTTAAGTACCAAGCTCTCTTCGGATCCAATCCTAGACATGCACACCGCCTTGCCACACTCTAACATCTCGTATAATTTTGAGAAAACCGTTGATTATGACCGACTTAAGAAAATGATTAAGGTTGCAAATCGTTTGTTTAAAATATTTATTTTTCTTGGGAAAACATTTATTTTATGGAAACTTTATGGCGTCATCGTGATCTTTTTTTTAAAACAAGTAGATTTTATAAAATGAACCCTAGTGCTAGCAGTTTAATAATCCCCAAAATATAAGTAATTAAAAGAGCAACCTTATTACAACTTTAAGCATAATAAAAATAATCCAAAATAAATGCTAAACTTATTTAAAATCGGCAATCAATCTTCATGGCCACTCTGAATCCCCCTTGACTCCAAGTCCACCAATTCTAGGGCTCACCGCAAGGATGGAAGAGGAAGGGGTGAGTTTGGGAAAACTCGGTGTATCTGAAACCCATCCAAAGCCCAATTCAACTCGAGCCCATTGGGCTGAGCCCTATTCAGATAATAAGACACGTGAGGTCAAGCCCTTTTCGAATACTGAGAGCAAGGCCTTAGCCCCTATTTACATAACAGTGTGGCCCATAGGCCCAGTTCAATAGCATGAGTAACAACAAGAATAATGAATGCAAGCCCATCCGGGAGACTACTCAACCCACTAACCGCTACACCGCCTGCACCAACCCTACACACCATGTGGGAATATCTCAACCCACCCAAACCTACACACCACAGCTTGCAAAGAACGCTCAAATTCAGTCGGTTGAAGCAAAGCCTCGAAGACGTGGATGAACCACTTTCAGTACTTCCTCCATTAATACCCCAATCCCATGCAACAGATATTAATAAATGCATATCATGCAAAATACAGTAGTAATCAATCATGCAGTTCAGCCAATTTAAAACCCTAGGGGTATATCGGTAATTTTGCTCTTTAGGGGTAATTTCGGTAATTTTGCTCTTTAGGGGTAATTTCGTGATCTACGCTACTGCACAAGCTAATTCAGTAATTTTTATCAGTTTTATGCAATTTGATTCCACCATCTACCTAACAGGCTAATTTGCCCATCTCTTACCCATATTGGTCCGTAAGCCCATTGGGCCCAGTTTTGGCCCATCGAGCCCCTTTTTCCGAAAATACACTAAAACGTCACGCGAACATGCTTACCACCTTGCGGTGCCAGATCTAACAATTATTCTATAACTTGAGAGCATTCGCATACCCACATGACCATGAAATGTCAGAATTTCGGCATTTCGGCTTTTGCCGAATTGAACTAAAGAAGGGTGTTCGGTACACACCTGATTTGCGACGACTGCTACTGAGATCTCTTCCGATATCCTACAATTGATTAGCACAGTGCTTATTTACAAACCATAATCACTAAACTCCAAAACTTAACTCACCCATGATCGAACCATGTCCCTACAAGCCTTTGAAATCTTACCTTTTGCCAAAATCGATAGCTAGCTCCGAATCCGATTGCTCCAATGATTCACGCTTTCAATCCAACACTTAAGAAGACACTAATCATTGATGAAAACGCCGATTAAAAACCTTTAGAGCCACATGCCCAATTCGACAACCTCTCTATATTTTAGGGACTTCGGCTTTTCCTAACTTTGTAAAATATAACCAGATCTGAGATGATGAACACTTACCCCTTACTCCTTTTTGATCTCCATGCAATCTGTGCGATTTATCTTTCAAACGATGGTAAAAACTCGACTCCGGAGTTCGAAGTTTCGCTATAAGCCCCAATTCTATGGTTTTTCGCTTTTGTGTGATGAAGGAGATGATAATGCGGGCTACAACCTTGAAGTAGAATTGCGGTCAGGAATCCAGATTAAGAAAAGATAATTTGTAAATTAATAAAAGCAAAAGAATATAGGAGAACGGCTTTGAAGAAATCGGCAAGCAAAGTGATCACAGATTTGGCTTTTATGGATTCGCAAAAGTGTTGATGAATAGTAGGTATGATGAATAGTTTGAAGAAGAAAAATAGAAGAAGAAGAGTAGGGAGGTGGTAGTTTTGGTTAGAGAGGAAAAGAGAGAAAAGAACAATCCGAAGGTGTAAAAGCGTAAGAAAAGCGGCACCAACAATACCCTAAGTGCCAAAATACTACCCTCATAATCCCCCGCCGATTTTCCTCTTCAATTCCCCCATTCGGCTAACTCCTAGCCTCACCCCAATCCCTTAAATCTCTCCCTTATCACTCCTTAATCCAAGCAGTTAAACCGATCCAACTCTCCTCTAGCGTAATCCACCGAACTCCAACACTTACCCTCCTGCACTAAAAAATAAATGCATCTATTTGCCAACAAAAGGAATCGAACCCAGGTCTTCCCCCAAAACTTACACGCCAGCTTTATAGCTCCCTAGTGGCGTCACTTAGCCACTTTACCAAAGGCTCATTTGTGATGCAATTTACCCATCACTCCACTTAAGGCCACTTAGCCAGAACCCCTAACTCCTAAGTTTAAAATTCCAAAAATTCCACTGGGTTTTGGCCAACTCATGGGCCTTCTATAAGCCCATTTACCTACTCAAAATACTAATTCCACATCCAAATACAAAATTTTAAAAATCTTTACAAAATATTGAAAATCGCGAATAAACCCGAAAATCAGGATGTTACAGTGTGAACTTCAAAAGTAACAAAAAGTAAATACCTTTCAAAATTAACAAAATTATTCTATTTAAATATGGAACTTTATTATTTTATTTAAGCTTAAATTAATAAATATTTGAAAATAATACCAAAAGAAAATATGACTTAAATACTCTTTAAACTTTTAAAATTAATAAAGCAATCCTATTTAATATGTACTTTTTAAATGTAACTAAACATATATATTAAAAATTAAAACTAGAATTAACATGATATTAACCTATTTTAAAACTAATGAAATTTAAATATTCAGTTTTATTAATGTATTGAAATTTAAAATTTTATAAAAATTATCGTACCAAAAGAAGCATTTTATAATTTTTCTATAACTTTTATTGATTTTTATTTTTAATCATTTTTCGTCACATGTTTCGCTTTGTTGCGACAAATAATGACCTTAATTTAAAAAATAGGGTTCGCTAATATTTTTATGATTTTTATAAAATTTTTAATTTTATAAAAAATACTAATTTTTAATAAATTTTAAATTTTTTACTAAAATTTAATAATTTTTCTAAAATTTATTATTTTTCTAATTTTTAGTAAGAGTAGGGCTTAATTGCTTTTTGAAAAGTTTTGAGGGTCTTTTTGATGCATTTTGAAAGTTCAAGTACCCAATCGAGTGAAAAAAGAAGAAGCAAGGGTTTAATTGCTTTTTTTGATGAAGTTTGATAGTCTTTTTATGCATTTTAAAATTCAAGTGCTCAATTGAGTGAAAAAAAGAGGAGCTTAATTACTTTTTTTTTTAAAATTGATAACTTTTACACCTCAAGTCATTTATTTAAATCCATTACTTTAATTAAAATATATTAGGTTGACTTAGCATTAAGTGATTAAATTCTAAACTTTTAAATTAATTTTTTCATCTTACAATAAAGTTTCAACATTTAATAATTTATTAAAACATTATAATATATAAATGCATAATAGAATAATTATATATAGTTTGTTTTAAAATTGTACATAAGTTATTTGTTAAGGGAGATTAATTTCTTTAAGAGAAAATTTTAAATTGTTTTCAATTTTGGAGCCAACGTATCCCTCAACACATTTGGCATTATTTTTTATCGTGATCTTGTCTCCTGATTCTACAGAGAGATCAAGTGCTTGAGCCTACTTGAAGGGATGTCAAGTTCTGTAACGCCTCGAATTTTGGCCTGAAAGTTTTGGGTTTTGAGTGTAGTGACAGCGAGAAGGTTGTACACAAAAGTTAAGTTGTGCGTTTAAATGACAGAATGGGCCGGCTGGTTTAGTGGTTAAATAGAGTGTTAATAAATTTTAAGGTTTTGGGTTCGAGTCCTTGAGTGCGCATTTTAGAGAGCCTTCTTTATTTTAGTTTTTTTATTTGTTTTGGGTTAATAATAAAATATTTGTTTTAAAGTTATTTTCTATTTCAATTTTTATTCTTTTGTTTTTGGGTATTCACGTTCCCCGTTTCCTTTGTCTCTGTTGTTTCTGCATATTTTCTTTTTGCTCTTGATAATAATACTCAAAAGAATCGATTTTGGCTTATTGGCTACAGGATTGTCGTCTCCGATTGCAAAGCAGGTGTAGGATACAACTTTCTCTATTTTACCTTCTCTTTTATTTTGCAAACTATTGATTCGGCATCTTTTGAGTATGCACTAAGCCTTTGATTTTGAGTTTTTAGTCGATGGAAGTGATGAGAAATCACCACTTTCTGATATACTTTGATAGGGAAAAGGTTAGGGACAGCTTTGGTGGCCAAATCGGCATTTTCGGGGCTTATTTGGGGTGGTTTCCTGACCTCACCAGCGGCCACATGGGTGTGTGCCGTGGCACACGGCCATGTGGATTTAGGAACTAGGGTTTTCGAGCCAAATTGGGTGCCACACGGTCGTGTGTTTGATTTGGGGATTTTGTCAAAATTCACACGGCCGTGTCCCTTTGGCACACGGGCGTATGGGTTTGGGAATTAGGGATTCAGAGATTTAGAGTTACACGGCCTAACCACATAGTCGTGTGACTGATTTGGGGATTAAGGATCCCACACAGGCGTGTGTTCCGGAACACACGGCTGTGTCTGGTAGACACACGGACGTGTGAGACTCTCACACGGTCGTGTCTTCCCTGCACCTTATTTTGGCGATTTTGGAAAATGCGTTACACGGGCTGTTCACACGGTCGTGCCCCTGCTTCACATGGGAGTGTGCCTCTGACACACGGCTGTGTGCTACCCTTTACACTAGCTTTTGGTACCCCACACGGCCTGGATTGCTCTACACGGCTGGAGCACACGGGCGTGTGGCCCTATCTCGACAAATAATGATTCTAGGTCAAATTTAGGTGTAATCGCAACTCTGTGTGTTCCAACCCTCGATGGAGCTTTGCTGAGGGTAATTATGACTCTAATCTGGGCTTGATATGTGTGTTATGTGTGTTTGGTTGTGTGATAAGCTTGATACTGAACTCGAGTGATGAGTGTGCACATGCATGATTCTGTAACTGATTGATTGGATGTGAATGCCTACTTTTGACTAATTACCTGAGACCGGTATTCTGGTTGTGTACATCTAATTGCATACATACATACATATGCATAAACTATTTTGGGCTAGATTTTGAAGAGAAGGAAGATTGACTGAACTGAACTGGCAGTTGATTTGTTGGTTATTAACCCTTAATACCCAGAGGGCCATGGGCGGTCTCAACACCCTAAGGGTCATGGACAATGCGGATGGTCATTGTTGCCGAGCAACCTGGGGTGACATCATATCGGTATAGCGGATTACCGCATTGCACTTTACTGCATGTACATTAGCTACGCTACGTACCATTGACTGAACTGGCAGTTTTATTGCGACCTATCGGTATAGCGGATTACCGCATTGCACCATACTATAGGGACGTTAGCTATGCTACGTACTATTATCTGATCTGGCAGTTCATACTACATGTCTGTACCGCAATTCACCGCATTGCACAGTACAGCCTATACACTAGCTTTGCTATGTAAGTTACATGACTGGCAGTTTATCTGCATACTGTTAGCCCAAATTCCTAGAGGGTCGAGGGCAGTCTCAATACCCAGAGTGTCGTGGACATTACTGATGATCATCGTTGTCGACCAACCCGGGATGACATCATATGGAGTGTAGGGTTGGATGGGCTTTGCGAGGTCCTATATGAAGTGTTTGGTCAGATGAGCTCAAAGCTCTTATGAGGAGTGATGAGGGACGAAGAAGTGTGTTTGTTAGGTGGGTGAGTATTTTTAGAACTCATTTGCACTCATATGCATCTGATTGATCTGTTTAATTGAATTGGAACTTGTGAATAGTTGAGAATTACTGTTACTGTGACTGAATGTGATACTGTTCGACTGAGAGACACTTGTGCCTATGTGAATTTTGTATACACTGACTGCGGCTTTCTGACTAGATTGCTACTGTGACTGATTAATATTCGTTGCTACTCTATCGAGTGGTACTTGTGACTGAATGTATCTAACTGATTGAGTTAAAACTAGTGGTAGAATAGAACTGTGTTTATGGAGCTGAGTATAATTTTTAATATGCTTTAACAAATATCTGTCTATCAGTACGTCCGTTTCGAACGTACCCTTGGTTCTGATTAGCTCTGTAAGTATGTTATGTTTCTGAATTGCTTTTAGTTCCATGTTTCCGTCTCTGTAGTTTAACTGGTTTGATCTCACACTGAGCTAGAGTAGCTCACCCCCTCTTCCGTTTCCCTTTTTAGGTACAGTTCTGGATTCTATCGATGGACTCAGCACGCGGAGGTCTCGGACAGTCTCGCAAACAAATAATTATCAGTTTTGTTTTTCGTTACGATTTTGTTATTTGGTTAACTTTGAACTGTAAGGCTTTATAATACTGTGGTACAGTTTCCGTTTTAAATTTTCATGTGTACGTTTATTTTGGGTTTTATATTGAGTTTTACTGTAAATTTTATTGACTGATAATTAAATGGTTTTACATACTTTTGGTTCACTAAGATAAGTTGTTTTGTAAAATTTTCCTACGATCACTTTGGTGATCAATGTAGCATTCCAAATTCGGTCTAGACTTCTAGGCCAGGTTTAGGGTGTTACAAGTTCAATAAAAGAAAAATGTTTTGTTGGGATGGGCTCAAGAGGTAGTGTAGTTGGTCACAACTACCCTATATACTAAAAGGCATGGATTCAAAACCTACCAAGAGCAAATGCTTACATTTCTTGATAGGTGTTCATGCACTATGCAAGGTCCGTCTTGAAGAGACAGTTTCACTTTATTGAACTCATCGCCACAAGATCGAGAGACAAAATCTCTACTGAGACAATACTAAATATGTTAAGAGGTTCATTGACTTCAAAAAGATGACACTTTGAAGACTTTTCATGAAGGATTTGACCTCTCTTCAACACTATTAATATAAATGAGAATTTTTTTTTACATTTACCTCTCTTCAACACTATTAATATAAATAAGAATTTTTTTACATTTTAAGAATACAATATACAACTATTATTAAACATATAATTTTGAAATTATAATAACTTAGAAGAGTTACTTTATCATTAAGCCTGCATAGCAAATTTTAGAATTAAAATTCTTTTTAAAATAAAATTATTAATAAAATACTCTATAAAATAATGTTAAATGATTAGCGATATAATAATCAAATTTAATAATTATAATTTTAAAAATTAAATCAGTTATTGATAATAAATAACATTATATTTATTAAAATTGTAAAAACTATAACTTATTAATTAAGCAAAAAATTATATAATTTTCTAAATATTTCATTTTGTAATACCTAATTGAGAATATATTTTATATAAAAATTAGCTTACAAATAAAGTATCAATTATATGTTTTAAAATTATTACATAATTAATTAAAATTTATTATAAAATATTATGATTTTCATATTTTAAATAATTCATATCTATTTGCAAATAAAAATTAAAATAAAGGAAGATGTTATATTCAATTTCTAATGATATTATGCTTTAAAATGTTTATTATATTTATTTATATTTAAATTTTAAATAATACATATAAATGTAATATTGTTACTTTGTTCCTGAGCCTCTTGTGCGTGTTCTTATTAGGCAAATGCCACCTTAGGTAAATTTTAGACACAGGCGATACCATTGTGAACTCTTACCAAGCCACATTCTTTAGAAGCACATGAAATTCTAGGTTCATTGATTACTGAATCGTTTTAAGATGTCGCATCACTAACTTAAAAAATTCACATCATTGCCATTGTGAGAAGATAATATGATTCTGACGACAATAAACTCAAGATAAATGGTACCTTTTATTTCCTATATATAAATCCACTCACAACACCAAATAGATCATTGAACACACAACAAAACACTTAGAACCTTCTTCCTTCCTTAGCCTCTCTCTCCCTTACTATGTATCTCGACTTCCCTTCACATTACCATTTACAACGACTTCTCAATCTAATTAAGATGAACCACCATCATTTCCACTATTTACTCCTTATCGATTGTACATGTCAATAAATATAATGAAAATTATTGTAATTATATATATATATATATTATAAAAATATTAAATTGATTTTCCATGTTATAATTTGATGCATAACACGTCATGAAAACAAGTATTATAATAGAATATATATTAGAAGAGTCTAATGTGTGATGATAGCTTAGTCGCATAAGTGTCCATTTTATATATTAATGCATTTCACAGTTTCATTACCACTACAATTCAAGCATAACGCGTCACTTGGATTTATACATAAATATAAAAACTAAATGAAGTTTTCTAGATAATTTAAATGAATTAAGTAGTTAAAGCTTAATGTAGGTATTTTAAAGTTTATAATATAAAATTTTATAGTAGTTAGAAGAAATTAAAAACTTATGCATTAAAATTAAGAATCTATTATACATTGCAATAATGCTAATAGATGAATACATTGGAACCAAGACAAGACACCAATATATAAAATATAAATCGTCCGAAAAATACATAAATATAATGATGAAATCTGTGGGAGGTCCCCCCAAGTTGCCAAAAATGATATGAGACAAAGCCCCTCCAAATCAAATCAAGTAGTCCAAAGATGATTCATCCCTAAAAACCAACCTATGAGGCTATGCCCATTCTACTTTTCCTTATTTGGTACACACCTGTCTTATATTGTTTGTTTCGCCCCCACCAAAACCAAAAAGCATCAATCTCCAATCATACACTGCCATTATTTTTATTGCTATATATTTTCTTGTTTCCTTTTTACAAATGCTAAAATGCGTGCTTAATCTCTATTTCTTCCGGGTTATCCGTTTAAATATTTTACAAAATAAAATGAAAATTGAGTTTAATTAAAAAGAAATTGAGTCTGATTCGAAGGGTTCTTCAATGGTATTCTCAATTTCAAGCTTGAAGTACCTGTCATACCCTTAAAAAAAAAAAAAGAAATTAAAAAATTCATAGATTGATTAAGTCGGTTCATAAAGATTATCAAGGATTACAAATTTTTTGTGATGTAATTTTGTCTCTTTTTTTTTCTTCTTCTTCTTTATAAAAAAATGTCTAGGCCTAATTTCACCCTGTTTTTACTACTATTAAATTATATTTTGATAGGCATCGGTCTTTTTTCACATAGGTATGATTCCAAGGGTCAATTTTTGGGATTAATTTGGACTAACTTTTATAGCAGTACTGGTTTTACACGATCATGCCTGAACAAAATTTTCTTTTCATATTCTATGTTGGCCTTGTGTAGAAATAAAGTATTTGTGTGATTTTCTTTTAAATTATAACAATTTCAATATTTACAAGCACTCAATTAATTAACTAATTCAACAATTAATTTAACTTATATTATTGAACCAAAGCTTCGTTGGGATGAAATATTTGTTAATATAAAATTCAAACTTGATGATAAAATTGACACTTGTTTAAATTACATTTAATATATTGTTTCTATTGTACATATAATATCTTAATAATAAATATTAGGCATTTTCAAATAAATTAGTATAAGATTTTGTGTATATATTGTAATAGGCTCATTTCGGCCGTGCCCGTTAAAATTTAAAAAAACTAGAAATTAAAAAACAAAAATCACAAAATAAAAATCCAATAAATGTCTATAGTCCAAATTTACATTCAACCCACATACAATTGAAGCCCAAATTTTAAACTCATTTTATAATAAGGCCCAAACCTAAATTAAACCTAATCTTAACTCATTACACAGCCCAATAACCTAACCCAAAAACATAGCCCATTAACTATTTTCAGAAAGTGGAAACCCTAGGCCACCAGGCCGCAATTCCCATGCACCGCAAACACCATCAGCAGCCCCAAACGGTGAAGCTTCTAGAAGACTTCGCGTCACACCCCACGAACGGCCTTGCTATGTCAGCATCACCACGTCGTACACACTTGCAACAAAAAGAGCACACAGCAGATATCCAACAAATGACAGCAAATGTATAACAGAAAATCTAGGGCCATTGTATTTTTATTTTGTAGATTCGGCTATAAAACCGAAGGTAATCTGTAAAAAGGGGGGATCTTTTGAGAGAAATAAAAAACACATACATACTCTTGAGAAAATATTTAGAAAGATTAAAGGTGATTTCCATTTTTTCCCTCTTTTTTTTCGTTTTTGATTCATTTTCTTTTATTTTGATACGAGTTTAAAAAAGGAGAAGAGAAAAGAATTTACCTTAATGATAGGAGCTCATCTTCTTCGCTGCAGTCGAAGTAAAGATGGGATTTCGAAGCCAAAGCAGGGCTTTGGCCTCTCATGGCACCTTTGCTAGTCGCCAACCACCATTTATAGTGGCGTAGGAACGACCGAATGCAGGAATTGTGAGATCTGCTGAATAGGAACTAAGTTGTTTCATTCTTTTCCTCGTTTCCTTTTTTTTTAGGGTTTTGTTTTGATAATAAAAGAGATGAAATGATGCCGTTTGAAGCCAATTTCAATGGCTCAAAATGCTGTCGCATAAATAGCATGACCCGAGGACCCAACTGAGACACATCAAGATCCGTGTGTCTTGGCTTGAGAGGGTTATTTTGCTATTAATCCTTTCATTTCACACAAGTATTCAATTGAGCCTAATGTGCTTTGTTTTATTTTTAAATTTGTCCCTGTAATTTGTGCATGTTGGCAAATGGATATGTGCCTCAATGCAGCATTTTGGAGCTTGAATAATTTCCAGTTCTAATCCTTGTGCATTCGCATGCGTGGCGCGTTTGTCCTAAATTTTAACCTTTGGGATTTATTTTATTTAGAAATTATCCCTTCTTTTTTCAATTCAATTTTAATTAACTCTTGTATTTGCATGACTTATTATTTCAAAATCCATTCCATATTTTTATATATGTGCTAATCTATTTTAATAACCTTGCTTTGTTTTTATTTGTATAATTATTTTGAGGTTGGTTTTATCTTTGTTTTTAAACATTTAATATAATGTCTCATTTAAAGAATTTTGTGTATATTTGTATATTTTTCTTAAAAATCATTTTTGTGCTTATAAGATTATTATTTTGAAATTCTTCTTTATAAAATATTTATTGTTTTAAAATTCATTTAATTATATGTGTAAAGTTATTTGGGAACTTCGTTTTGTGTTTATAAAATTATTGTTTTGAAATTCTTCTTTATATCATATCATTTTAGTATATTATGTAGTATCTCATTTAAATGTTTTATATATATTTGTACACATCTAACCATATTAATTTAATCTTATATATATTTCCATGTTTTTACAAATACTTATTTTTAAAGTCATTTACGTGTACATATATGACTTGTAAATCTATTATGTTTCTAAGATTATACTTTATTATATATTTTTATAATCTTTTCATATTTTGTACATAATTTAAATTTTTTATATATATAAATTGTCAATTTTAAACCAATATTCTTTAATGTTTTGTATGTTATTCGATTAAAAATATTCATTTCATAACATATATTTTAATAATTATATATATATATATCTAGTTTGTTTTTACAAATAATTTTAAATTCATCAATTCATATATTGTATAAATTATGTGTTCATTTATTCGTCATTATTTTAAAATGTCTTTTACCACATCGACTTCTAAACTCCATTTTGTTTTGTACATGTTTTGTTGATTGATTTATATGGTGCCATATTTATTGTTATTGTATATTATTTGTTCATTATTTTATTTGTAATATCAATTGTTCTCCATCTATACTTAAAAATTTGGTCACATTTTACTTAGAATAGTTGTATTTAATTGTTGGGTTTATTAATTGTGGTTATTGTACTTTAGGTGTGCATATTATCATGTTTATTAACGTTTTTTCATACAAATGTTTCTTTGTAATACATCAAATATTCCATCTCATTTTAAAACAAATAAATGTGTTTTAAGCGAATTCTCAATTTTCTTTATTATTCAAAGATTTTAAAATAAGGCAATATCTGATATTTAGGAATTCGGGAAATCGTGCCCTACCGTGCTGGGTATGATTTTCCATCGGACTAGCTATTTGGATATTCTTTTATATTTTTTGAAGAATAAGCTCTTGAAAGTCAAAAATCAATCGTATTTTTGAAGGTATAAAGGATCGTGTCCAATCGTGCTGGATAAAATACTGCATTTCGAAATGAGAGAATTTTGACGACCAGTTTGAATTACTCCAATGTTTTAAAAAGAAGTAATGTTTCAAAACTTATTTTTTTCTAGGCATAAGGACAACACTTGATCAATCTGGTACCAATTTTTGGGCGTAGTAAGGGTGCTAACCTTTCCTCATGCGTAACCAGCTCCCGAACCTATTTTTGGGCTTGCATAGACCAAAATTGATTTAAATGTTTTATTAGGTGTTCCAATCACACCTAAACAAAAAGATTGGTGGTAACTCCACATTCGGTTTTAAAAGTCGATCCTTATTTTTCTTTCAAATAAAAAATGGTTTCGACATATATATTTATATATTTATCAAATAATCATAATCTCCACTTTATATAATAGTAGTTTTTTATCTCACATAATACACAAGTTAATTGTGAATATTAATCATGTTCTTGTTAATTTCAAACTCTTCAATATTTTCATTATTTTAAGCTACTCGTTGCACAATGTTTTGTATATCTCAGCCTCACGCTGCTGTTGTCTGATTATTCTCTTTGTCTGATTATTCTCTCATCAAATTCGTTCTTTAAATCATTAGCGGATAATTCCCTTCCATAATATCAATTTCAAAAATTAGAGAATAAATTATGTGTTACATCCTAAAAATTGAGTTAGAAGAATTGGGTTTGCGAAAATCGAAAGTGATCACACCCTATTTTGTAAGGTTATCTTTGAGCATCTATAAATCGAGGGTTTGAAATGGATACCGAAGTTAGGGACATAAATGATTAATTAAAGTATTAAAATAATATAACTATGTATTATTATATTAATTAATCTGAAACGAAACTTGATTATGAGGTTTAATTTGAAAATATTGTGTTTTAATTAAATTGGGATCTAATTGGAAAATGATAAAATGAATTAAAATATTAATAATGAGACTTGCCTATGAGTATTAATTATTGTATATAAACTAAAACAGAATGTGTTAGAAACTATAAAGTTAAATAAGTTAATAATAACAAATTAAGTAAATATGTAAGCTAATAAAGAATATGCTCAAATAAATATATACAATTAATTGACTAAAATAAGTAAGAAATAAGACAGACACTAAGTGGTTAGGTGTTAGTGCCTTTATTTTAGAAGTTGTAGGTTCAAATCTTATTCCTCCCATTTCTTTTTCTTTTAATTTTCAGCAACCTAAGATAAAAGTCACACTAAAATAAATATTATTTGAGGTAAAAATATGGTTAGGCCTAATGGTTAATACGCTAGTTCCCTTCCAAATTAACCTAGGTTTGAATCCCTTTTTCCCTTTTTATTTCACAGTTTCATAAAAAATGGCTCCAAAACATATTAATATGATTAAGAGTAAAAAATAAATAAGAAATGGACAATGGCCCAACCACTAATGTGTTAACCCCCTTAAGTGACTAAGGTTTAAACCTCCTCCTCCCTTTTAATTTCAATTTCAAATTTTAGAAAAATCTTGGAAAAATTGTAGGTGACAGCCCTAGGGAATTGACCCAATTATTTTCTAATTAGAATTTATATCTTACCATTTTTCAAAATTCCAATAGAATTAGATTTCTACCATCTTTTTATCTTCTTCTCCTAATTAGAATTTTAATTTTTCTCCTTTGAAAATCCTAATAGAATTTTTGTAATACCCCAACCCAGCCTAGACGTTATGGCTGGATCTGGTGACGTCACAAAGAATGGGTTTTGAAAACCGTGTTGACTTGGTAAACCATCATTATTTTAAAATTTACTAAAACCGTAATTTAGCCAATTTCTTTACCAAACTTTTTACAGCGAAAGCCTTAGTCATTATAGTTTGAAAATGCAATCGTGTTTTTAGAAAACCTTTGTTTGCATAAAAATGATCATTTTAATAAAACAATTTTACTAAAGCAATCAAATTGACAAACAATCCAAAAATAAACAGTCAGAAACCAAATAGTCTAGAGAGTTCCCAAAATTTACAACTCTCAAATAAGTCCAAAATTTAAAATAAACCAAAAGTACTAAGTTTAACTGTTTACGATATAGTGGTCATCGCTATATCTCCGCCGCACCTATTCGCCTAAGTCTGTGGATTGCCTAACAAAACAGACAAACAGATGTGAGTTTACGTAAAATCAGTGTGTAACCCAGCAAAATTAGACATGCAATACAAACAGAATCAAATACTCATTCAGATACAGATACAGATTTGGGCTCAGGCCCATTTCAGATACAGATATAGTAAACAGAATCAGATAATTAGGATCTTACCCTCAACCTCTACACACTATCTCCAACCATCCCAACACACCATGTGGGGTTAAAAACACCCACCTATCCCTATACACCATGTTGTGCCATTACAAAACATCTCAGATATAGTGCAGTCAAGCTGCCAGATATTAGGCTATGATCGCCGTACAGTACACTTCCTCCATAAATACAAAATCCACCCCGAAACAGATGCAGATATCAGATACAAATTTATCAGACTAATCATGCTCAACATGCATTATACAAATAAAAGATAGACATATATCAATATAATCAGGCATACACTAGTATCCTAATCAGATCAGTCTAACAGAATTTCATAGTATACAAATAGTGGTTTCATTAGCCCTTACCGACCTTACGATAGGTCTACAGTCGAACGGAACGACTCGCATGACCCTAGGGAAAATTTTAAAATTATAGGCCCACATGCCCGTGTGGGCCGACACGCTAAGATTGGCCTTCGCTTGTGTGGCCCACATGGCCTGGCCAAAAATCCACACGCTCGTGTGACATACCCATGTGGGCCCACTAGCCCGTGTGGCCCATACACCCAACTTGGCCATGCCCGTGTAGCCCATAAGGCCGTGTGCTGCATACGGCCATGCCTTCGTCAACCACACGGCCGTGTCTTGCACACAACCAACCACACGGGTGACCACACGCCAATGTGGCATCGATAGTGGGGTTTTTTGGCTTTTGTAGATGTTTATTTTTCTATATTTCAGGTACACAACTAGTATCGATTCGATGTAAAAACAATCTCAAGCCTTCCAAAACCTAAAAAAAAAATAGAGTACCCAACCACAATTAAATGAATTGATTACTGAATTCAATAAAAGCATTAACTTAGTATCGACTTACCACCGTCAATAGACCACCCATTTTCCGAGTCTATACCATTGAAGTGCAATTCCCTGCTCCACACTCTGTTCCTAAGCACAAAGTACCACCACTTAGACACTACAGATTGCCATTGCAAAAATCCCAAACAAAAGCCAAAAGTATGACGAGCATAGTTACCAACCGATTAGAGAACTGAAAAAAACAAAGACACAATAGGATGAAAGATTCACCAATAGAATTGAAGAATAAGAACGAAACAAGGACTTGGCGAAAAAGAAGAAAAGATGTTAGGAATAACAGTGAAAGCTTGAAGAATGTCAAAGACTTTTTAGGAAGAAAGAGAAAATCGAAAGATAAAATAAAATAAAATAAAATAATTCAGAGAGGATATCTCACAAATCCCTTTATTATCTCCACTAACCCATTACTCAGAATTCTTATTCCATCAAAACTCTCTCATAGAATCGAACAAAAATAAATACCCATGCTTGCGTAGGGATTCGAACACAAGACCTCCAAAACAACATACCCCCTTACCACTCCAATCAGCAAGCTCATTCTAATATGAAATTACAGGCAATTAAATATAAGCCCACAGAACAAAGGTAGGACTTAATTCCAAAAATAATAACATTTGCTAACACTTAAGCTTGAACCCAAGACCTTTCAAACACACCCAAAACACTTAAATACTGAAGCAGATACACATTTGTGTTAGATATTTATAGAAACAGGGGTATACATATCAGGGCATTACAGCTTTACCCCTTAAAAGAAATTTTGACTTCAAAATTTACCTGTTCAGAACAGATGAGGATACTACTGACGCATCAAGTCTTTAGGTTCCTACGTGGCCTCCTCAGTGCCATGATTCGCCACAGAACCTTCACTAAAAGGATGAACTTCCCCCTCAGAACCTTAACATCTCGATCCAGAATTTGAATCGGCTTCTTCTTAAAAGTCGAATTCGATCTAACCTCGATCTCCTCCACAAAGATGATATGAGATGGATTAAACTGATATCGTCTCAACATCGATATGTGAAACACATCGTGGATACGGTCTAATTATGGAGGTAGCTCCAACTGATAAGCGACCAGTCCCACACACTTCAGGATCCGATACGACCTAATGAACCTAGGGCTCAGCTTACTCTTACGACTGAACCTCAGAACTTTCTTCCACGGAGAAACCTTAAGAAGCACAAAGTCCCTCACAGAGTACTCAATATCACGCCTCTTCAGATCTGCATAGGATTTTTTGTCTATTAGAAGCTTCTTTCAGACGATCCCAAATCAGTCTAACCTTATCCTCGGTCTCAGAAACCAACTCAAGACCCAATACCCGATGTTTACCTAACTCAGTCCAACATAGCGGCGTGCGACACTTACGACCATACAAGGCCTCGTAAGGTGCCATCTGAATGCTAGCCTGGAAGCTGTTATTGTAGCTGAACTCAGCTAATGGTAGATAATCCTCCCAACTCCCTCAAAAATCGATCACACAACTCCAAATCATATCCTCCAATATCTGAATCACCCTCTCAGATTAACCATCTGTCTGAGGATGGAACGCTGTATTGAAGTCCAATCTCGAACCCAGAGCCTCATACAATTTCTTTCAGAACCGAGAAGTAAAGTGAATATCTCTATCAGAAATGATCGAAACAGGAACCCTATGCAGTCTCACAATTTCAGAGATATAGAGTTTTGCTAGCTTCTGTAGGGAATAATCCATCCTAATCGGAATAAAATGAGCGGACTTGGTCAATCGATCGACGATGACCCAAACAGAATCCTTCTTAGTGGGTGTCAAAGGTAACCCACTAACGAAGTCCATCGTCACTAATTTTCATTTCCATATGGGAATCTTAACTGGTTGAAGCAACCCGACGGTAACTGATGCTCAGCCTTAACTTGTTGGCACGTCAGACATCAAGCCATAAAATCTGTAACCTTATACTTCAAACCCAGCCACCAGTATAGTTCACGGAGATCCCAATACATCTTATTAACATCGGGATACATAGTATAAGGGTTACTATGTGCCTCCCTGAGAATCCACCGTCTCAAACTAGAATCGTTTGGCGCACAGATCCGTCCACGAAAACATAGCACACCATCATTATTCAACCAAAAATAGAAGTAGTACCACTCTCAATCTGTCGAAACCATATACTCAAATACTCATCCCCAAAATACTTATCTCAAATCTGATCAATTGAGTTCGGCTTAACCTGCAACTTGGCTAACAGACTCTATCATCCACTAGACTAAGGCGAGCAAACATCAGCCTTAAATCAGTCATCACTCTATGACTTAGAGTATCGTCCACCACATTGGCCTTACTGGGATAGTACTCTTTTGTGCAGTTATAATCTTTGAGTAGCTCAATCCATAGATGCTGCCTAAGATTTAACTCTTTCTGAGTAAGGAGGTACTTGAGGCTTTTGTGATCAGTGTAGATGATACACCTCTTACCATATAGATAATGCCTTCATATTTTCAATGCAAAGACCACCACAGCCAACTCAAGATCATGCGTCGGATAGTTCCCTTCGTGGGTCTTAAGTTGACGAGACACATAAGCCACAACTTTACCATCTTGCATCAATACACATCCCAAACCAACATGCGACGTATCACTGTAGACCACAAACTCCTTACCGGATTTAGGCTATATCAGAACAAGAGCCTGAGCTAGGACAAACTTGAGCTTCTCAAAGCTCACTTGCTGTGCATCAGTTTAGACAAAAGGGACACTCTTACGCAGAAGCTCAGTAAGAGGAGCTGCAATCAGAGAGAACCCCTCAATAAAATACCGATAATAACCCGCCAGACCCAGAAAACTGCGAATTTCAAACACATTTTTAGGTTGTTTCCAATCAAGCAAAGCCTCAATCGTTCGAGGATCAACTCAAATCTCCTAAGCAAAAACCACATGCCCCAAAAAGGTTACCTCTCGCAACCAGAATTCACACTTGCTCAACTTAGTGTAGAGCTGCTTCTCACGGAGAATTTGAAGCACTACTTTAAGGTGTTCATTATGCTCATCCTCAGTCTTAGAGTATACCAGAATATCGTCGATGAAGACCACGATGAACTGATCCAAATAAGGCTGAAATATTCGATTCATCAGATCCATAAATGAGGTCAGAGCATTCGTCAGACCTAAAAGGCATAGTTAGGAACTCATAATGTCTATAACAAGTCCTAAATGTATTCTTATGAACATTAGCTTCCTTAACCCTCAACTGATGATACCCAGATTGAAGATCAATCTTAGAAAACACCGAAGCCCTTCGGGACTGAATAAACAAATCAACGATCCTCGAAAGTGGATACTTATTCTTCACAGTTAGCTTATTCAACTGCCGATAATCGATGCACATCCTCATGGTCTCATCTTTCTTCTTAACGAACAAAACAGTGCTCCTCACGAAGACACACTAAGACGGATGAAACCACGATCCAGAAGTTTTTAAAGTTGAGCCTTAAGCTTTGTAAGCTCTTTAAGTGCCATACGGTAGGGAATGCTGGACACTAAAGTTGTACTCGAAAGAAGCTCGATCTCAAACTCAACCTCTCTATTTAGAGGTAAACCCGGTAACTCCTTAGGAAAGACATTTGGAAAATCCCTCACAGTTCTAATATCCCTGATGGAAGAGTCCCTAAAAGGAGGAATACTAACGTAAGCCAAAAACGCATCACCCCCTTTTCGAACCAGTTTTTCAGCCACAAGAGCGAAGATCACATTGGATAAATAATCTCGACGCTCACCAATCACAACTACTTCCATATCATCCTTGGTCCTTAGAATGATCCTCTTGGATGCGCAGTCTAAACTGACTTGATGCTTAACTAACCAGTCAATCCCTAGAATTAAGTCGAAGTCCCCAAACGAAAGCTCCATCAAATTCGCTAGAAAAATAGTTCCTTGCACCTCTAACAGAACATCCCTATAGAGTTTACTAACCCGGACAGACTGCCCTAATGGACTCAGTACAGTAACCTCACTAGAAGTGTTCTCTACAAAAACTTTCAGATACAGATCTAGCTACATATGAGTGTGTAGAACCTGTGTCTATCATAGCAGTATAAGGTACATTAGAAATTAAGAACGTACTGGTGATAACATCTGAAGCATCTCTGTCCTCTCGGCGTCGAGCAGCATAAACAAGTGCAAGCTCTCTCGCCTCAATCTGATTAGCACTTCTACCTGGTGCCCTCTGTCCATGACCCAAACTATTACCACCCCTACCCGCTCCACGGTCCTTATGGGGCTGTTGAACGACCCTCTGAGGCTGCATAGAACTCAAAGCTAAAGCTTGAATCTAATCTGCCCTCTGTGGACAGTCTCTAATATGGTGCTCTAATGACCCACATCTCAGATAAGCCCCAATCCTCCTTTAACACTCACCCGGATGGCGCCTACCACAATCACAGCACGGCTGAATCCCAGTAAGGGCAACAAGAGCCCCATCCTAACTGGCCCATAGAGTTTGGCCTTTTTTTAAGGCCTATAATAAGAAACAAAGGGCTCTGAATCCCTTTTATTCTTGCTTCTCTCACGGTCCTTGTTCTGGCGCTCCACGCACTTAACATCCTCGGCGATCTTCGCCTTCTCCACCAGGATCGCAAATTCTCATTCCCTCTGTAAAGCTATCAGTACCCTTAAATTATCCTTCAGACCGTTCTCAAAGCAAACGCACATCTCATACTCAGTCGCCACCATGCTTCGAGCGTAGTGATTCAGCCTCAGAAACTCGACCTCATACTCAGCCATAGATCTATCGCCCTGCGTGAGATTCATGAACTCATGCCTACGAGTATCCACATAACTTGCTCCCATATACTTACTCTGGAAGGTAGTTTTAAAGAAATCCCAACTCAGATGATTAGTTTGGGTACCCTCATCAACTATCAACCACCACTGATAAGCCTCATTGTGAAGTAAGAAAACTGCACCTTTCAGTTTCTGTTGAGGAGTGCAGTCTAAATCATTCATGATCCTCTGGTGGCCTCTAACCAAATTTGGCCACATTAGGGGCGACTTTACTGACGCCCCTAGACAACTCAACACTATTAGACCGGAGTCATTCAGTTACCGACCCTCGACCCCCAGCTCTAGAATGGGGTCCAACTACCTTCTCCAAGATCCTCAGTATGGCTTGAGACAGTGCGTGTCCCCAGCCAAGTGACTTTGAGATCCAGTCTCACTAATAGACGATACTGGTGTCTCACTCGTATCCAAGTTCGACATACTACCCAGAAAGGAAGACTCAGCCCGAGCCTCCTACAGCCTCTACCACGGCCTATAATACCACGTCTACGAGTTCCATGAGCACTCATCGTAAATTCGATTTTAATCTACATTAAAAGTTTTATGCATAAATTTTTAGAAGTTCAGTTTTGTTTCCAAAAATTTCAGTCTTTAACTATTTAGTTCAGTTTTAGAGAGTACTAACTACAATATTTTCAGAGTTTTCTATCAAAATTTTAGAAATACTTACAAGACCAGCGCCAGAGACTCGGTGTAGCACATACTTCCCAATTAATTAAAAATATTTGTAGACCACTTCTTTTTAAATACAATTTTGGAACCCAAAATTCATAGTCGAGTTTTGAAACACTGCTCGGATACTACTAAATGTAACACCCCAAACCCAGCCTATACGTTATGGCTGGATCCGGTGATGTCACAAAGAATGGGTTTTGAAAACCGTGTTGACTTGGTAAACCATCATTATTTTAAAATTTACTAAAACCGTAATCTAGCCAATTTCTTTACCAAACTTATTACAGCGGAAGCCTTAATCGTTATAGTTTGAAAACGCAGTTGTGTTTTCAGAAAACCTTTATTTGCATAAAAATCGTCATTTTAATAAAATAATTTTACCAAAGCAATCAAATTGACAAACAATCCAAAAATAAACAGTTAGAAACCAAACAGTTGAAAAAGTCTCCAAAATTTACAACTCTCAAATAAGTCCAAATTTTAAAATAAACCAAAAGTACTAAGTTTAACTATTTTACGATATAGTGGTCACCGCTATTTGTCCACTGCACCGATCCACCTAAGTCTATGAATTACCTGACAGAACAGACAAACAAATGTGAGTTTACGTAAACTCAATTTGTAACCCAGCAGAATTAGACATGCAATACAAACAGAATCAAATATTCATTCAGATATAGATACAGATTCAAGCTCAGGCCCATTTCAAATACAGATACAGTAAACAGAATCAAATAATCAAGATCCTACCCCTAACCTCTACACAACATTTCTGACCATCCGAACACACCATGTGGGATTAAAAACACTCATCCATCCCTCCAACCATGTTGTTCCATTACGACACGTATCAGATATAGTGCAGCCAAGCTGCCAAATATTAGGCGATGATCGTCGTACAGTACACATCCTCCATAAATACAAAACCTACCCCAAAATAGATGTAAATATCAGAAACAGATTTATTAGACTAATCATGATTAACATGCATTATACAAATAACAGATACACATATATTTGTATAATCAGGCATACACTAGTATCCTAATCAGATTAGTTTAACGGAATTTCATAGCATACAAATAGTGGTTTAATTAGCCCTTACCAACCCTATTGTAGGTCCATAGTTGAATGGAACGACTTACGCGACCCTAAGAAAAATTTCAAAATTTTGAGCCCACGTGCCCGTGCAGGCCCACACGCCTGTGTGGCCCACACACTTTGGCCCAAAATCCACATGCCCATGTGACATGCCCGTGTGGGCCCACTCGCTTGTGTAGCCCAAACGCCCAACTTGGTTATACCCGTGTGGGCCCACTCGCCTGTATGGCCTATACGTCTAACTTGGCCATACCCGTGTGGGCTGTAACACCCCTATCCCGTAACCGTCGCCGGAATAGGTAAGGGGCATTACCGGACTTGTAACTCATGTCAGAACAGTAAAATTTTGAACTTTTTCTTGAAATAAAGATCATTCATTTAAATAAGTACTAAGCACAACCAGGGATAAAATTTAAACTTCTCTAAGTAAACATTCAAAAGATGCCATTTTCGCATGGCTTATATACATTAACCAAAATATTCTTCCGCCACTAGTCTATTCTATACATGCCATAAGATAATCCAAAACATAGCAGATACCAAGCGGTGGATAGTGATAGTGTGACAAGTTCTTGACGATCCCGAGCAAAAGGCCAAATTCAACAATCTATAAAACAGAGAAACATAACAACGAGTAAGCTTTTATAAGCTTAGTAAGTCTTAAGCAATTTAAAAGAAAAACTCTTGAACTCAAATATAACCAATTTGTTTATTTGATTCATATATATATCATTTCATTTCATATCTATAGTTACCCTCATCGGTCAAGTCAAATTGTATATCTCCCAATATCCTATAATATTTCTCCATAACTGTATACCCACATATTCATATGGCATTTTCATATTTGCTTTCCACTTTACAGTCATGATTTAATTCAAATCAAACTTAAATATAAGCTCAGAATACATACCTGTCCAACTTAACGCATTGAACGTATTTATTAACAATTGTTACTGTGAAGTCATATAATCTTACGCTTTACTCGGATCTTCAGCAAGACCTTTAGCTCGAATAATCCCCACACGTAGTTATCCGGTCTTACCCGGACAAAATCTCCACACGTAGTCATCGGGTCTTACCCGGAATATATTTCCAAGTTTCATGTACATTTAATCACATGTTACAACATTCACATCGACTGTCATATTTGTAATTCATTTGCCCCATCAAATATCTAATAATACACACCTTTCACATTTGGTCATTCGGCCACAATATACACACATCTCCTACATATTGCTCATTAGCCATTCGGCTTTACCACATATACATATCTCATACATATTTCATATTAGCCATTCGGCTTTACCACATATAGATATCTCATACATATTTCATATTAGCCATTCGGATTTACCACATATACATATCTCATACATATTTCACATTAGCCATTCGGCTTTACCACATATACATATCTCATACATATTTCACATTAGCCATTCGGCTTTACCACATATACATATCTCATACATATTTCACATTAGCCATTCGGCTTTACCACATATATATATCTCATACATATTTCATGTTAGCCATTCGGCTTTACCACATATACATATCTCATACATATTTCACATTAGCCATTCGGCTTTACCACACATATATATATTTATCTTGTACATCAATTTCAGCAATGGCTTATAAGCAACTCAAATAGTTTCATCAATGTTTACAACAAAATCATATATTCACTACAAGCTATTTTCCTGAGCAATAGTAGGTAATTATTTCTAACTGGAGCTACAAAACTCCAAATCAATTGCCGTTAATTTTCCCTGAATATAGACTCATATATCTTCCATCCATAAAATTTTCAGAATTTTAGGTTTGGCCAATCAATACCAGATGTTTCTTAAAGTTTCCCCTGTTTCACTGTTTGACTAATCTGACCACTCTTCACTACGAATCAAATTTCTCGTTGTACAGAATTCAAAATGTGTTTTATTTGATTTCATTTGAAACTAGACTCATTAAGGAGTCTAAGCATATAAATTTCATATTATAACCATTTGTTTACAAATTATAATGATTTTTTAAAAACAGAGCAGGGGATTTCGGAGTCATTCTGACACCGTCTCACACAACTTTAAATATCTCTTTATAGGAAATTTCTCTGCTCACACGGTTTCTTTTATAAGAAACTAGACTAATTAATCTTTGATTACATATTCTATTCAGCCTATAATTCCACACCAACAATTTATGGTGATTTTCTAAAATCACGTTACTGCTGCTGTCCTAAGCAAATTATTACAATTTACTCTTAAATTTCCAAGTCCAAACACTTATGAACTTACCATTTGAGTTTAAAACATATCATGGCCACATCATATCTTATTAAATCAACTCATTATGTCCTATTATGATTAAATTTACTTAACGTTTAATCACTTAAAACTTACCTCGGAAGTGGTCGACGACTAGATATCCACGGCTATTCGTTTACTTTCTCTTTTCCCCTATCCGACTTTGATCCTCTTTGCTCTTAAGCTTAAGTAAAACAATAGATTTGCTTAAGTACTTAACTAATATTATTCACTTAACTATCACATTGGGCAATCACACATCATTTAATCTATATCTAAAGCAATAGATTTCAATATGTATCATATTTAATAAAACATACCATGACTCGATTTCATGCTTATTTAATTTATATCTAATTCACATTCACAAGCAAAGAGTCACTTAATTTATCATGCTTCCTTATACATGAATTTAATCATATTGCGAATATCCTTATGTGTACATGGTACATACATAAGGCATATATATATATATATATATACCTATATATGACCATTACAATTTAAACATTTAATCATAATCGGCAAGCTTTATTTCAACTATTTAAGGTGGAAACCAATTATGTTATTCATTAACATTTCGTCATATTAAATCTTTGATTAACCAATTTAACACATACCAAAATCCAATCATACATCTAACCTTTATCTCAATACCAAACCGATTTATAAGATTATACATTACACTAAGCATATCGTTAAACATACCTATTCAATTTAGCTAATTTCATAGCCGATTAATCACCTTACCCCACATTACTCAATGCCGAATATTAACCCAACATCACAAGCATAATCACCATGAAACTTACCTTAATACACATTTTATCCCATTGCCGAATACATATATATATCATCAAACAAATTTTTAATCACATCTCTATAATTGATCATAATCGGACATTATAAACAAATCAACTAGTTTAACATTCAAATTCTTCTAACCATTCCTCAATCACTTACTCAATGAACAACAATCCAAGCACATCAAAGCATAGTCAAATGTATCATTCTTCTTAAATTCATATTCGAACACTCAATTAAATACTTACAATTTAGCACTAATTTAGCATTTCAACATAGCCGATTGTCGTTAAGTAATTAAGCCACAAATTTTCAATTTTACCAAGCTCAACTCATCTATAATCAACCCTCAATACACCTAAGCATCAAAAACAACATCAAAGAAATACAAACATCCATGACCGAATGTCATCTTCATAAATTTACAAAAACATTTGCCATGAGCTAGCTTCTATACTTGATGACCACTCCAAATATACAAAGATTTTCAATGAAAGAGCATTAACATACCTCTTCCTAAACATCAACCAACCCAACATGAAGCAAGAGAATCCTCTTCTTCTTCCTTCCTCAAGTCACAAAGAATGGGGAGCAACCTAGCTAATTTTTTGTTTCTCCTCCTACTAACCACTATTATTTTATTAGCCATGTTCTTTATTTTATTATTCCTAACATAAAACACTAACATAAAATGTTTATAATACATTTTAACCAATAGCATGGCCGGCCACTACTTGTCATAGGTGGAAATTTGACATGCAAGCCCATTATTTTCATAACATGCACTAATAGGTCCTTATAGATTAACCTATCACCTTTTAAAAGTGCCACACATAAGTCCTATTAATTAAATTCACATGAAATCGACTAAATCGAAGCTTAAAACTTTCACACATTCATATTCACATATTTTAGACAATAAATATCATATTCAAATACTTCGGTGACTCGGTTTAGCGGTCCCGAAACCACTTTCCGACTAGGGTCAATTTAGGGCTGTCACAACTCTCCCCCCCTTTAGGGATTTTCGTCCTCGAAAATTTCTACCGATGCATAGTTTAGGATAACGTCCTCTTATTGAATTATATCCATATAAACATTAGCTCATCGATAGCAATTGTGATTCATTACTGTTTTCGCATCGATCTATAAAATCATTTTCTTATCTTAAAACAAAGACATAAACATTTCTACAAGTATGCACATATATCTCATTTTCTTGATTTCATAAGCAATAATCACTTAATTTAATTCACAAATGCATTTCAAACACATATTAAGCACATATTAACATGTATAATTCACATCATCAACCCACATATTTGTAACCCACATTTTCATTCATGTATAAGCTGTAACCTGACCGAAAGTACACACATACTCAAACATCCCAATAATTATCCTTTAACTCCATCATATCTCACTATTCAACTTAACCTATTTCCAACGGAAAATCAACTTCCACATACTCGAACATTGAATTCATTTAGCACATTCAATCACCGTTAACGATACCCGTATACAATCGATTAGGCATAAAGCCTCATATAGTATACCGGCATGGGATTTATTTTAGCACATAACTCATATATCCAAAATTATCACCATTCATCAGAAATTCTTACCAACTTTCAAATGTTGAGACTTAATCGATATAATTTCTTGAACATGATTAACAAAATAGTGTTTATTCACAATAGCACATATAACTGCATATACCGAGAATCTCATATTTATAATGCATATATATATCACATACCTTGTCAATTTAATGTCTGGAACTTATTTCATTACCAATTTAGCACAATGTTGTATAATCTCCGACTCTAATTAGTTCACCAGTGTTAGTACGTTTAACGAATTTTCTCTTTAAGTCTTACTTACTATTACAAATCAATGCCATCGTCTCACACGAGGTCATACATGAAACACACTTCGCATTCACAGTGCCCACTGACTGATTTCGCACACATAGTGCTCGATTAAAGAACTCGCACACATAGTACCTCAACTACTGATCTGGCATACCTAGTGCTTAGTTGAAGAGCTTGCACACACAGTGCCTTATAATTTCAGCACGAATGCCTTCGAGGTTTAGCCCGGATATGTCACCAGCACGAATGCTCTTCGGGACTTAGCCCGGATATATCACTAGCACGAATGCTCTTCGGGACTTAGCCTGGATATGTCACCAGGACGAATGCTCTTCGGGACTTAGCCCGGATATATCACCAACACGAATGCTCTTTGGGACTTAGCCCGGATATATCACTAGCACGAATGCCCTTCGGGACTTAGCCCGGATATATCACTAGCACGAATGCTCTTCGGGACTTAGCCCGGATATATATAACTCTCAATTCTCATGTACATATACATATATAACAATACACATTAGTATATCATTTACATTACTTGAATACAAACACAACATGCTTATCGACCATTCAACTTTCAGTTCCATAGCCACATACAATGATCACATTTATAGTCGTAACACTCCTTCAAAATTGCATCACTTATACCCTTATAATTCAATCCAAATCAAAATTCAAATACGAGTACATGATACGTACCTGATCAACTTAATAATTTAAGCATATCCAAGTGAAGTTATATCGCAAATTCTCATAGTCAGAAGCTTGCTACAGCTCGATCGGGATCAAGATTCATTACAATACCACAAACACATTTTAATAGTCAAAAATCATCACACTATCATTTTATCACTTTATGGCATGTATAAATAGACTCACGCGTGCTACGTTAGTCCTAGAATCGACTAAACCGTAGCTCTGATACCAATAAAATGTAACACCCTTATCCTGTAACCGTCGCCGGAATAGGTAAGGGGCATTACCGGACTTGTAACTCATGTCAGAACAGTAAAATTTTGAACTTTTTCTTGAAATAAAGATCATTCATTTAAATAAGTACTAAGCACAACCAGGGATAAAATTTAAACTTCTCTAAGTAAACATTCAAAAGATGCCATTTTCGCATGGCTTATATACATTAACCAAAATATTCTTCCGCCACTAGTCTATTCTATACATGCCATAAGATAATAAAAAACATAGCAGTACCAAGCAGTGGATAGTGATAGTGTGACAAGTTGCTGACGATCCCCGAGCAAAAGGCCAAATTCAACAATCTATAAAACAGAGAAACATAACAACGGAGTAAGCTTTTATAAGCTTAGTAAGTCTTAAGCAATTTAAAAGAAAAACTCTTGAACTCAAATATAACCAATTTGTTTATTTGATTCATATATATATCATTTCATTTCATATCTATAGTTACCCTCATCGGTCAAGTCAAATTGTATATCTCCCAATATCCTATAATATTTCTCCATAACTGTATACCCACATATTCATATGGCATTTTCATATTTGCTTTCCACTTTACAGTCATGATTTAATTCAAATCAAACTTAAATATAAGCTCAGAATACATACCTGTCCAACTTAACGCATTGAACGTATTTATTAACAATTGTTACTGTGAAGTCATATAATCTTACGCTTTACTCGAATATTCAGCGAGACCTTTAGCTCGAATAATCCCCACACGTAGTTATCGGGTCTTACCCGGACAAAATCTCCACACGTAGTCATCGGGTCTTACCCGGAATATATTTTCAAGTTTCATGTACATTTAATCACATGTTACAACATTCACATCGACTGTCATATTTGTAATTCATTTGCCTCATCAAATATCTAATAATACACACCTTTCACATTTGGTCATTCGGCCACAATATACACACATCTCCTACATATTGCTCATTAGCCATTCGGCTTTACCACATATACATATCTCATACATATTTCATATTAGCCATTCGGATTTACCACATATACATGTCTCATACATATTTCATATTAGCCATTCGGCTTTACCACATATACATGTCTCATACATATTTCATATTAGCCATTCGGCTTTACCACATATACATGTCTCATACATATTTCATGTTAGCCATTCGGCTTTACCACTTATACATATCTCATACATATTTCATGTTAGCCATTCGGCTTTACCACATATACATATCTCATATATATATCTCATACATATTTCATGTTAGCCATTCGGCTTTACCACGTATACATATCTCATACATATTTCACATTAGCCATTCGGCTTTACCACACATATATATATTTATCTTGTACATCAATTTCAGCAATGGCTTTTAAGCAACTCAAATAGTTTCATCAATGTTTACAACAAAATCATATATTCACTACAAGCTGTTTTCCTGAGCAATAGTCACTAAATTATTTCTAACTAGAGCTACAAAACTCCAAATCAATTGCCGTTAATTTTACCTGAATATAGACTCATATATCTTCCATCCATAAAATTTTCAGAATTTTAGGTTTGGCCAATCAATACCAGAATTTTCTTAAAGTTTCCCCTGTTTCACTGTTTGACTAATCTGACCACTCTTCACTACGAATCAAATTTCTCGTTGTACAGAATTCAAAATGTGTTCTATTTGATTTCATTTGAAACTAGACTCATTAAGGAGTCTAAGCATATAAATTTCATATTATAACCATTTGTTTACAAATTATAATGATTTTTTAAAAATAGAGCAGGGGATTTCGGAGTCATTCTGACACCGTCTCACACAACTTTTAATATCTCTTTATAGGAAATTTCTTTGCTCACACGGTTCCTTTTATAAGAAACTAGACTAATTAATATTTGATTACATATTCTATTCAGCCTATAATTCCACACCAACAATTTATGGTGATTTTCTAAAATCACGTTACTGCTGCTGTCCTAAGCAAATTATTACAATTTACTCTTAAATTTCCAAGTCCAAACACTTATGAACTTACCATTTGAGTTTAAAACATATCATGGCGACATCATATCTTATTAAATCAACTCATTATGTCCTATTATGATTAAATTTGCTCAACGTTTAATCACTTAAAACTTACCTCGGAAGTGGTCGACGACTAGATATCCACGGCTATTCGTTTACTTTCTCTTTTCCCCTATCCGACTTTGATCCTCTTTGCTCTTAAGCTTAAGTAAAACAATAGATTTGCTTAAGTACTTAACTAATATTATTCACTTAACTATCACATTGGGCAATCACACATCATTTAATCTTTATCTAAAACAATAGATTTCAATATGTATCATATTTAATAAAACATGCCATGACTCGATTTCATGCTTATTTAATTTATATCTAATTCACATTCACAAGCAAAGAGTCACTTAATTTATCATGCTTCCTTATACATGAATTTAATCATATTGCCGAATGTCCTTATGTGTACATGGTACATACATAAGGCATATATATATATATATACCTATATATGACCATTACAATTTAAACATTTAATCATAATCGGCAAGCTTTATTTCAACTATTTAAGGTGGAAACCAATTATGTTATTCATTAACATTTCGTCATATTAAATCTTTGATTAACCAATTTAACACATACCAAAATCCAATCATACATCTAACCTTTATCTCAATACCAAACCGATTTATAAGATTATACATTACACTAAGCATATCGTTAAACATACCTATTCAATTTAGCTAATTTCATAGCCGATTAATCACCTTACCCCACATTATTCAATGCCGAATATTAACCCAACATCACAAGCATAATCACCATGAAACTTACCTTAATACACATTTTATCCCATTGCCGAATACATATATATATCATCAAACAAAATTTTAATCACATCTCTATAATTGATCATAATCGGACATTATAAACAAATCAACTAGTTTAACATTCAAATTCTTCTAACCATTCCTCAATCACTTACTCAATGAACAACAATCCAAGCACATCAAAGCATAGTCGAATGTATCATTCTTCTTAAATTCATATTCGAACACTCAATTAAATACTTTCAATTTAGCACTAATTTAGCATTTCAACATAGCCGATTGTCGTTAAGTAATTAAGCCACAAATTTTCAATTTTACCAAGCTCAACTCATCTATAATCAACCCTCAATACACCTAAGCATCAAAAACAACATCAAAGAAATACAAACATCCATGACCGAATGTCATCTTCATAAATTTACAAAAACATCTGCCATGAGCTAGCTTCTATACTTGATGACCACTCCAAATATACAAAGATTTTCAATGAAAGAGCATTAACATACCTCTTCCTAAACATCAACCAACCCAACATGAAGCAAGAGAATCCTCTTCTTCTTCCTTCCTCAAGTCACGGCAATGGGGAGCAACCTAGCTAATTTTTTTGTTTCTCCTCCTACTAACCACTATTATTTTATTAGCCATGTTCTTTATTTTATTATTCCTAACATAAAACACTAACATAAAATGTTTATAATACATTTTAACCCATAGCATGGCCGGCCACTACTTGTCATAGGTGGAAATTTGACATGCAAGCCCATTATTTTCATAACATGCACTAATAGGTCCTTATAGATTAACCTATCACCTTTTAAAAGTGCCACACATAATTCCTATTAATTAAATTCACATGCAATCGACTAAATCGAAGCTTAAAACTTTCACACATTCATATTCACATATTTTAGACAATAAATATCATATTCAAATACTTCGGTGACTCGGTTTAGCGGTCCCGAAACCACTTTCCGACTAGGGTCAATTTAGGGCTGTCACATGGGCTCACTCGCTCGTGTGGCCCACACGCCTAACCTGGCCATACCCGTGTGGCCCACACTGCCACACTCGAGCCACCTCACGATTGTGCCTCTCACACGGCCATCCACACGGGTGACCACAAGTCTGTGTGGCATCGACAGTGGGGTTTTTCGGCTTTTACTGATGTTTATTTTTCTGCGTTTCGGTCACACACCTGATATCGATTCGATGCAAAAACAATCCTAAGCCTTTCAAAACCTAACAAAAAAATATAGTATCGAACCACAATTAAACGGATTGATTACTGAATTCAACAAAAGCATTAACATGGTACCAACTTACCACCGTCGATAGACTACCCCTTTTCGCAGTCTATACCATTGGAGTGCAATTCCCTACTCCACACGCTATTCTTAAGCACAAAATACCACCACTTAGACACTACAGATTGCCATTGCAAAAATCTGAACCAAAAGCTAAAGGTATGACGAGTGTCGAAACCACCTCCCTTTTTTTGGAAATTTTTATAATTTAATGAAAAACGGGGTTATCGACTTTTGAAAAACGAAAATGGAATAGCCACCGATCTTTTGTTTCGGTGTGATCGGATCACCTTAAGATTTTGTTATTTTAATAAAATATTTTTGGTTTACTAAAACAACGATTCTGGTCTACGAAAATGTGAGAAAACGGGCTCGGGAGTCGGTTACGTATGAGAAAGGATTAGCACCCTCAATACGCCCAAAATTGGTACCAAATCGATTAAATATTTTCCTTATGTCTAAAATAAAAAAAATGTATTTGAAATGTGGTTCTTTTTAAATAACATTTGAATAATCCGAGTCGGTTGCCAAAAATCTTCTTATTTCGATGTCCGAAATATTTTAATTTGAAAATCACAAAAGGATGCTCACTATTTGGTTCAACAGAAAATCGAAACCCAGCACAGTAGGGCACGATTCCTCGAATTTCCAAACATTGACCATTGCCTTAACTTTAGAAAATACGAGTGAAATTCCAAAGAGATATTCGATTATTTTGAACAAACGGGAGATTGCAACCTAGCACGATAGGGCACTATTCCCCGAATTGCCAAACATCGAACATTTCTTTCGTTTTTAAGAGTTTTTAGAAAATGTGAGTGAATTTCCGAAGGGATCTTCAATTGTTTTGAACCAATGAAAAAGTGCAACCCAGCACGATAGGACACGATTCTCAAATTGCCAAACATTGAACATCACCTTCGTTTTAATGTGTTTTCTTAAAAAAACATGAGTGAAAACCTAAAGGAATATTTGATTGTTTTGACCAAACGAGAAATCACAACCCAGCACGATAGGGCATGATTCCCTAATCGTCAAACACCGAGTATTGCCTTCGTTTTAAAGGATTTTTAGAAGACACGAGTGAAATTTTGAAGGGTTATTTGATTATTTTGAGCAAACGAGAAATTGCAACCCAACACGTTAGGGCACGATTCCACGAATTGTCAAATATCGAATATCGCCTTCGTTTTAAAGAATTTTTAAATGAGTAATTATAAAACTAGCTTAAAACGTATTAATGCGTTTTGAAACCAGATAAAATTAATCATTAAGATTTGAATTTTATGAAAAAAACCACATTTCACAAACAAGGTCGAAAACGATGATATGAGGTAATAGGCACATATGAGATACCATACTTGATGAATGATAATATTAATCAACTAAGAAAATAAGCAATTAAATATGATTAATCTAAAAATCGTAACCTAATCTCAATCACGTACGAAGAACAATTAACAAATCATTAAGATGAATACCATGCAATGATTACATATATTCATGCCATAAGATATAAAAAAAAACTACAAGATATGTGCGAAGCAAATGGGATGTAGAAATCAAAATGGTATAAGATTAATGAGCTTGAGATATATGAGTTGACAAGCTTGAAAAAAAAGGGGATATATAACCATAGAAATAGGTGTTATAAAATAAAAGTTCGAATCAAATTGTACGTAAAATATTTTAAACGCGAATCCATTTAGAAGTTAACAAAATATATGATAATAAAAAATATATGATCTGAAAAATACATGGCAAAACATAATGCCCAAAATAGATTTGTATTTATAAAAAATATATGTATATATGAATTTTAAAAAGAATGAGGTTAATGATAATCTATATATAAATTTTAAATTGGTCTAAAAAGCATACATATCCTTATATCAAAATATTTAGAATAATAGACTATACAAACATCAAAGCCATATAATGTAAAGATATACTAAAATAATAATTTTATAATTACAAAAGAAATGAAGTTTCCAAAATTTTTCATCTATTCATAAAGAAAATATTTGATAAATCACAAAGTAAAAGGTGTTTTAAAATAAAAAACCTATTAAAGTAATGATTGTATTAATATACATATATAAATTTAAAAGTGAGTACATGTAAATTCATATAGAAAATGATAATATATATATAGGTTTAATAATATATGTAAATCAAATATATATATTATTATGGATAAATATAAAAATAATTTATATGGAACATATATATAAAACCTATTATCATAGCAAAAATATACATTAAAATACATGGGGTTAATATATATATATATATATGTAATAAAATTAGCCTTAACACAAAGTATATGTATATATATATATAATAATATTTACACAAATGGTTATATGAGAATGTCAAAATAACTTAATGCAAAAAGAAATTCAAGGTGACTTTACAAAACAAAACAAAGTTATGCATATACAAATATATATGTATATAGAAAATAAAATAAAAATATTAACATAATAAAAAGAAACTTTAAAACAATCGTATGAATAAGCAGTCAAGAATAAAAGTTATAAACTAAAAGGGTTTAATTAGAGTCAATCCAAAATCAAAGGGATAATTTGAAAACAAAACTAAAAGAGGACTAAAATGCGAAGCGCACAAAGCATAGGGACTCAAACCGAAATTAATCCAGGCCCTAAAACGCTGTGCACGAGCGCGGACCTGATTGCAAAATAGCGTAAATTAAAGGAACAAATTAAAAAAACAAAAAAAAGCACAGATGGGCCCATTTAAACGCGGCACAAAAGGGAAGGGATTTAAAGTGCAATTAACCCATTTGCAGCAAGAAGGCGTGGGTCCAGGTCCTGGGACGGGTCAACGCGCGGAGCCCCAACATCTAAATGACACCGTTTTTGGAGCCACTGAATCAGGCCCAAAACGACGCCGTATTCAAACCTTTAAAAGACCTTAACTTTGGCTATTTAGCCATTTCAAAACCCTAGCCCCCATTTTGCTTTTCCAGCTGACCTTTAGCCAAATCATTTGGCTCTCACCTCCGTCGTCCCCAACCGCAGGCATATTCGCCTTTTGAAGATGGTTTTTAGCCTTAAGACCCCTTCTCCACTCTCAATTTTGACGAAGCAAGGAGGAGTCCACAGCAAACTAGCGAGGTAAGCCCCTTATTCCCCTATTTTTCGAATATCAGAATCACAAACCCACAAAAGAAGGAAAAAAACTGAAGGAGCAAAGTATTTAGGGATTTTTTATTCGAAAATCACCTTAGTCTTTTTTGATAACTTTGTATTGCTTTTGTGCGTGTAAAAAAAACCTTACAACTAATTAAATCCCCTGGCTTTATAGCCGAATGGGGTAAAAATAAAAAAGAAAAATCGAAAATACAATGTTCTTCGTTGTTTTTGTTTGTTTTGCTGTGCATTTGTCCCTTTTCTGCAGGTATAGGGTGCGTGGTGCTCGGGTACGGGGCTGTGCTGACTGCTGAGATGCTGGCATCATACGGAGGATGGGTGTGGCACGATGTGGTTGCTGATCGTGAAGGCTGCGGTGCGAGGACCCCTTTGCCCTAGGGTTTACCGAAATTTGGCTTGGCTTTCGGGCCGTTTGGGCTCATTTTAAGTATTGGGCCACTAGATTTGGGCCAGAGGGATTGTTTTGGGTCTTTGGGCTTGTAATAGGACATTAATGGACTGTGGTTTTTTTATTATTATCATTATTTATTTATTTTTACATATTATAATTATATTTGGGGCTTTTAGCGGGCCCGGGCCAAAATTGGTCACTACAATGAGCATACTTACCAACCGATCAGAGAATCGAAAAAACAAAGACACGATAGGATGAAAGATTTACCAACAGAATTAAAGAATAAGAACGAAATAAGGACTTGCCAAAAAGGAAGAAAAGATGTCAGGAATAGCAGTGAAAGCTTGAAGAACGTCAGAGACTTTTTGGGAAGAAAGAGAAAATCAAAAGATAAAAAAATAAAATAAAATAATTCAGAGAGGATATCCCACAAATCCCTTAATTATCTCCACTAACCCACTACTCAGAATTCTTATTCCATCAAAATTCTCTTACAGAACTGAACAAAAATAAATTCCCATGCTTGCACAGGGATTCAAACACAGGACCTCTAACACAACACACCCCCAACAGACTCATTCTGATATGAAATTACAAGCAATTAAATATCAGCCCACAGAACAAAGGTAGGGCTTAATTCCAAAAATAACAAAATTTGCTAATGCTTAAGCTTGAACCCAAGACCTCTCAAACACACCTAGAACACTTAACCACTAAAGCAAATACACATTTGTGTCAGATATTTACAGAAATATGGGTATACATATTAGGGAATTACAATTTGCTGTCCATCATTCTATTTATTCTTTTTTTTATTTTCTTTCTCTTTTCTTTACACCATATTTTTGTCGTAATTGTTGATAATTATTTTTGTTTTTGATATCAAATCAATCATTGATAAATCAATTCTGTATCGATTATTAAAGTAATCATTGATATCCTCTATAATTCTATCAAGTTCGATAAGCGCATCTCATTCTAAAATGTAGACCCCAAATTTCATAGAATTTCTATCCGATATTGATCTTACAAATCAATTAATCGATCTTCCACAGTTTTTAACAAACTTTCATTGATAAATCTTAGAAAACAAACCCTAACCTGGGTACAAATGTCATTTGAAGGACTCGTTACAAGTGCATTAAACTAGATTTGAACGTGAGGGATTTCGCACAAAATCTTGATGAAAGGTGTGTGTTCTTTTACAAGTGAATCGGGGCAAAATTGTGTCTCGGAATAGGGGCACATGGCCAGTCACATGGACGTGTGGGCCACATGATTCCTCACACAATCATATTCTCATGAAACCCTAGGTTTTTCAATTTTCACAGGGCCTCAGTCTGTTACACGGCCAAGCCACACGACCGTGTAGTCCATCCACACGGTCCAGGGCTTTCCAAATGGTCTGATTGCACAACTGTGTATCCCCTATTTTTAGATTTTACAATTTTTTGTATTTTTTAAATTTTATAGTTTTTACCTTATTTTTAGATTTTACAATTTTGCCCATATTTTTCATATTTTATAGTTTTGACAGAATTTTATGTTTTGTTTAATTTAGTCCCTAAATGGTTCCCAAACTATTTTTAGTGTTTTATTTTATTCAATTGAGTTCTTGATAATATGAATAATACTAGAATCCATGATCTAATTGAATAAGTTAATGCTATATAAACATTTGCATGAATTGTGAATAATACACATGTCTATTGCATCTGTATTTTTTATTGTATGTATACATGCTTTATGTTACCGTTAAACCAAACATTTAATAAGCAAGACCTTTGCTATTGAGTTGATCTTTTATAAGCATATTATTTGCTACTGTATTTAATTGTTATAAGCATATTGGTTGCTACCGTATTGATCTGTTTGAACTTGCCATATTGCATTGCATGGGGTGGGACTATATGTATGGAGGAAGTGTTAGTAGCTTATATGCACCATTTATTGGTTTATCCACACCGTATTAACAACTTTTATTTGCACCATTTAGTGGTTTATCCATATCATATTAGAAGCTTTTATCTTCACTGACTAGTGGTTTACACGCACCGTATTAACAACTTTAATCTACAAATATATTGTGCATCCACAACCTATTGACAACTTGTTTGCAAAAAAACTTCTTATAAAAAAACTCTTGTGGTTCATCCATCATTTTTATTATTATTGGTTTATCCACATCATATTCGCAATTTATCTAGAATGTTAGTGATTCATTCGTACTGTGGAGTAAAAGTAAAGGAGTTTCGGGGCACTCCTACTGTAGAGTGTAACAGAGTTTGTAATGCCCCAAAATTTTGGATGTTTAACTAGAGAATTCTGTCGTAACTGAGTCTCTATATCTACGGTTATGTGCCCTGCTTATGTGTTCGAGGTTAGGGGTTCAAGTCGCATATTTTAAAATTTTGCTATTTTATTCTAAACTAACCTCTATCCTTGAACTCTTGACTTAAGTTTAATTCAGTGTGAATCTATATCTGCGATGAGCCTAGTGGTTCAATGGTTAAGCTTCTGTACTCTTCTTGGTCTTATGTTCAAGTCTCAAAATATACATTAAGAATTATTTTTGCTAATTGTCATAAATTTGGTGGTTGTTTTAATTAAATGATTTACTGACATTCGTCTATCTTTTCTGATATTTTTTCTTTTATTTATTTTATTATTGTTCTCTTCCCATTTCTTTTTGTCTTTTTCCTTTTCTTCGTTTTTCTTTTGATTGCTTTGATGCTCGTGATCTCAAGTTTAAGTGAGGGTTACATTGTTTTTTGCATCGGGTGGAAGGTTACTGAGTAAGCGTTGCTGTTATTCTTTCTATTTTCGCTAGATTCCTTTTGTTTTTTATTGTACATGGAGAATTAGGTTTTCATGTGTATTGTGTAAATTCTCTAATAAATGTTGATTTTTTGGTAAGTTTTGGTTTCATTTGAAGGTTTTGTGTTGAAACTTTTGACATAATTATTTGTGTGTGTAATTGTCTAATGTTGTTGATTAAGTTGGTTAATTGAGTTATTGAATGGTTGTTTTATGTCTTGGGAGTCTTCTACTCTATTTTTACTTCAAAACTACTTCAAGTACGTACCAAAAACCCGACTTTCTGTGAATTTCAGAAGCTAGAAAACATGGCTATCGACGCCACACGGCTATGTGCCAGGCCGTGTAACTCATTGTTCATGAATTAGAGACACAAGAGCGTGTGCCTAGATCATGTGTGGGAATGTTTATTGCAAGATTCACATGGGCCAGAGACACGGATGTGTGTCCAGGCTGTGTGACTCACTATTTGCATATTAGGGCCACACGGGCTTGTGTGATACCGTGTAAGGCACATAGGAAGGTACACGGGTGTGTGCTAGGCTGTGTTGAGCCACACAGGCCAGCTGTTCAGGCTATGTAAAACCACACAGACGTGTGGAATAGAAATTGGATTTTTCGTCTCGAGTTGTATGTGTTGTTCAAAATGAATGCTAGTCTTTTGTACGGTTCGTATGAACTGCATAGAATTGTGTAAATTATTATTCTGTGATCCGAGACTGAGTATTGAATATCTATCTGCGTATTGTGTGTGAAACTTTTTAGTGATATTAATATATATCTAGTATAAGCATGATTTGTATATGAATCGGTGCATAAACTTCCGTATTGACTGTCAATTGAATTCTATATTTGTATTTAGGCTGGGAATTGTGTGTTGGAGGAAGTGATCTATTCTAATTTAGTGGCTAAGCCATGGAAACTTTGATTGAATTTAGTGTTTTAACGCAATTTGGTATAGCAGCTAGGCTGCAACTCTTTTGAAACTTGTCATACTGACACAATATGGTGTGTAAGGATGGACGGGTATTAAATACCTATTATGGTGTGTTGGGTTGGTCGGAGATAATGTGGAGCGGATAGGGTAGGAAACTATATCTATTTCTGATCTGTTCTATATCTGTAATTGATGATTTTGCTAAATATCTATTCTGTTAATTGAACCATATGTTCTCTATTTCTGATTACACATATGGCTGGAAGTTACGTTTATAAACATAATCCTGTTGATTGTATAGGATCTATTTGTTGAGTGAGTAACTGTAGGTAATTCACAAAATTGATCGGGTTGACATATTGGGAGCTGATTATTCTACTAATTAACTTTAAATATATCAGTACTTCTAGTATATTTTCGTTAATTCGACTTTCTAAAATGTTAAACTTTGGGTTAAACATTATGTTTGTTAATCCCTTTGCTTCTGGTTGGTTTTAAAAACTACGCTTTGGAAATCATGTGTTGAGAAACATTCAATGTAGCTCTTTAGGCTTGGCCTTGTCATCTAGGTTGGGTATGGGGTGTTACAGAGTTGGGTAAGACCTATTCTAATTAATTGAAATTGCATTCATAAGACATATACATGGCTTTGAACACTGGGATATTATGTTGATGAATTGATCTGATTTATCGATATTCTGTATTGCTAATTAATTGTGATGTATTCTATGAATTGATATTTTGTATGTTTTGTCTATTGTTTGCACTGGTTTTCTTGTAATTGAACTCATATTGGGCTTCATAGCTCACTCCCCTTTAATTTTCATCCTTACAAATAATCCATCAGGTTAGGACACGAACGCAACATATGGAGGGCTTGGAACATTTCATTTTTACGAAAGTATTATTAAGCTTATTTTAATAATTTCTTTTGTTTTGGAACTGTATTGTTTTATTTAAGTTATGGCATGGCACTCATATTTAAGGCTTATTAGCGAACATAACATTTAACTTAATTTTAAAATATGATTTTTATTTAATTAAGGAATGAAATATAGTTTTATTAACACTAACTAAAAATCACTTTTTGTTGCCGATTAAAATTAAAAATTATGAGTAATAAATAAATGGAAAATTAGCTAAGTTTTTCTTAAAGAAGTCACCGTTACTTAGGTAAGTTAAACTAAAACAATTTTTATAACTTGCCAGCTTTTTTGAAAATAGACTAAATTTTCTTCTAAAATAAATGTTTTAAATTTACTATTTTATAAAACTCCAATCATACTAGGCCATTTTGGTGGCCACTGTAATCCCCCAAATTCAAGTTTAACATCTAGGCTGGGTTGGGGAGGTTAGATTATATTTAAAAAAAATGAAAAAAAATGAAAATATATAAAATAAAATAAAAAATAAAAAATATATATCTTAATTTGGTCGGTGGAGAATAGGAATTCTATTTGGTGTTGGAAGGACCACTGGATTTGGCACATAGTGTAACCTCCCCAAATTGGCCTAAATGTTAGACCCGAATTCGAGAGATTACATTAGCCACCGAAATGGCCTAGTAGCGATTGAGGTTTATAAAACAGACAATTTAAAACATTTGTTTATTTTAGAAGAAAACTTAGTCTATTTTTTTAGTCTATTTTAGAAAAACCTAAGAGTTAATAAAAACATTTTAATTTTAACATTTTTCTTGTAGCAGGAACTATTTTTAGAAACTTAGTTAGTTTCTATTTTATTTACTACTCAATACTTATTTATAAATTAGCAGCGTAAAAGTGGTTTTTAAATTAGTTTTATTAAAACTATATTTCATGCTTAACTATTTAAAAACCATATCTTAAATAAGCTAAATGTCATGCATGTTAAATAAAAGCAAAATCTAAGTCTGATGCCATAGTTCAAAACTAAATCCATACAATCTCTGAATAATAATTTATGAAATAATAAATCTAAAATATTTGTATAGAAAAAACATATTTGAGCCAAACCCTTTCAGATGTTGATTTCGCTTCCTAATCTAGAGGGTTATCTGTAAAGGTGGAAACAAAAAGTGGGTGAGCTATGAAGCTCAGTGTGAGTTCAGTCACAAGAAAACCAAAACAAAACAACAAACAAAAAAGTACACATGGATTAGCACTTCTGAGATTAAACACAACCATAAGACACCTCAGATTAACGATTTTCTACATAAAACACTTCACTTTACTATCTTGGTATTCACAGTTTTATATACATGTGCTTATAAATGCAATATAGTTTTAAATTAATAGAAAAGTTCTACCCAACTCCTCTACATACCTCACTTATAAGTTCCCTAGAACTCATCTACCATATCACTCTTGATTGTGGAGGAGCCATCACTGGTTTGCAAAAAAATCTGTTACTTTGTAAAGAAAAACGTGGGTAAACCACTAGTATTTTGGATAAAAACATTTTCAGTTACTACCATTTGTTGTGAGTGCAAAACATGGTTGTAGATTAAACAAACTACCACTGGGTTTGTGGTCGAGCCACTTATTTACAATTACTGCCACTTGTTGTGAGTGCACAACATATTCGCAGATTAAAAAAAAAACTATCACTAGGTTTTGTGGATGAGCCACCACTTGTTTGCAAATTTAAAAATTTCACTCTTCCTTCGTACAATGTCCCACCCCATGAAATGCATTATATCATGCTATGTAAGAAATCAACACTAGTAGTAGACATGTAACATGAACTCAATTCATCACTAACACTTAACATGTTTATCAAGTTCTAGTAGTGATTGTGAATCCAATTGAAAAATGACTTGAATTGGGAATAGATTTTGATTCAGGAAGGAAAAATAATTTTCAACAATGGAATAAAATTATGATGTGAAGGGGAGAAAAGAAATGAAAGAGGGGTTAAATAGAAAAGATGGAAGCAAAATTCTAAAGGGATTTGAAAAGGGCAAATTGAAATTCTAATTGGAATGAAAGAAATAAATCAAAATCCTAATGTAATTAGGAAATGGGACAAATATCTAAGTTTTCAAACTTTTAATGGTCTGTAAGGTAATTTACTTTTTCTTTTTTTGCTGAAAATAAAAGGAAAATGGGGTGAAGTTGGTATGACTTAAACTTGGGAATCCAATAGGAAAGGAAGAATGCTTAACTAATTGAGTTGTTTCTCACACTTGTTTATTTTCTATTTCATTTATTATAGTGTGGTTTTTATCCTAGGTTGCTAAAATTAACGAGAAAATAAATAAGAGAGATGGGGTTTGAACCTAAGATCTCTAGGGAGTATACTAAGCACTTACTATTGAGACCAAGTTATTTCTTGGATATTCATTTCATCTAACCCCTTATATTTTAGGGCACTACACATAGGTTCGTTGTTAAATCACATGCCTGCTCAGAATGATTTTATTTCTGATTTTACTCTTAGTAACATGGTAACAAATGAGGGTAAGTGGAATCTTAATTTTTTCAAAGTTTGGCTGCCGAAAAATATTGTTTAAAATATTGTGAGTATTCCCCCTTCCCATCCTTCAGCAGGAGTAGATAAAATTAATTGGCTTTGTACGTCCATTGGATACTTCTCGGCTAGTAGTGTGTATTGGTCTCTTAAAGAAACCACATGGAATCCGAAGGATAGGTGGTGGAAAATCATTTGGAAATTTAAAGGTCCTCATCTTGTTCGATTATTCTTATGGCTTGTGTTTAGACAAAGTCTTTTGACCAATATGGAGAGGATAAGGAGGGGCATTGCCAATGAGGGCATTTGTTCACTGTGTAATCATGAGTCTAAAGATATTTTGCATGTGCTTAGGGACTGTCCTGCTACTAAGGAAGTCTGGTTATGTATTGTGCCAACCAATAATCATATTAATTTTTTCTCCAGTAACTTGCTTGATTAGATGGAGTCCAATTTATGTAATCCTTTGAGGATGTTGAATATGGGGATCACTTGGTCTAGCCTTTTTTGTTTAGTTTTTTGGTGTATATGGAAGAAAAAAAACATTTTTGTGTTTCAAGGAATATCTTGGAGCCCCTTTGAAACTATTAGGACATCTGTTAGTTGGGCTAAGCAGTTTAATTTAGCTCATAAAAAAGGTTCACTAAGATAGCTTGTTATTGCTTCTAACATTCCTCTATTAGGTGATTGGATTATATTACACATTGATTGGTATTGTTAAGACTGTTGTTGGGGGTGTAGTGCGAAATCATAATAGAGATTGGATCTTAGGGTTCAATCATTATTTAGGAGATTGTTTAGTTTTTGATGTAGAGTTTTGGAGTGTTCTCGATGGACTAATTCTTCTTCAAAGACAGGGGTTTAACAAGGTTTTGATTTATACAGATAATCTAAATGTGGCTAACGCTATCTAAGATAAACAATTGACAGATCCAACCTTAGCTTTGATGAGAAGGATTTATTAGATATAAGAGAATATAAATCAATGAAACATCAGACACATCCCAAAGGAGAAAAATCTAATGGTTGATTGCATTGTTAAGATGGCTTCAAATATGATAACTAAAGTGCAATTATTTGAAGACGTACCTAAGCAGCTTGGAACAAGTTTATATGCCGACAAAGTTAATACTTTTTTTTTAGCATATAATGGTCTAATTTAGTTTTCTTTTGCATTGTTTTTCTCACAAAAAAAAGGAAAAATCATATTTAAAGTTTTAAATATAAGTCTACTATAAATATAACTAAAAAATATTTTGGAACTCAATGAACTAACCTAGAACTCAATGTTTTCATTTCTGCTTCTATTCTTTCTTTTATAATATATATGATATGACGAGAAAAAGATGAATGTAAATAGACTTGTTGATTCAAAAAATAGTTGTGTTATCTAGCCTTCAATAGATGGCTATTCAAATAGTTTCTTTTAAAGTTTAATATTTATGTCCATTTGGTAGATTTAAAGCCGAATAAATTTGCTGATTCGAAAACCTTCTAATATGAATGGTTATGACCATTCCAATGAAGCATTTAAACCTTTATTGGAGCACTATATATAGAAGGCTCATGTTAGAGTTAGAATCAATCAAAATTTTAAGCGAAAACATACTACTAGAAAACATTTTGTTTTCTTTAGATTCATTCTAAACGATTTAACGGTGCAGTGTCAATTATTCTATTCGAAATAAAGATATTGTATGCTAGGAATAAGGTTTTTTGATCATTTTGCATATGAAGAGGAAATAACTATTCTTGAGAAAAGGATTTTTTTTTACCCTGATTAATACTTGAAAAAATGGATTTTTTGGGTGACCAAAATGAAAGCAACCTAAAAGTTGAATGACCAAAATGAAGAAAACACGATGTAGCATGTACAGTTAACTATTGTTAGAGACGCTTGGGTGACTAAATGAAAGTTCCCTAAATGATGGGTGACAAAATTGCAAGGATTTCATTTTGGGTGACCAAAATGAAAGCACCTTAAAAGTTGGGTGACCAACTAGGTAGTTTACCTTTTAATATAACTTTTGTCCTTACTTTTAAATGTAAACTACACCCATGGTCGTTAGACTGTTAGTAAGTTTACATTTTGGTCACCCAACTTCAAAAAAGTTACAAAATGGTCAATGAACTATTCAAAAGTTTTCATTTAAGTCATTGAATTATTCAAAAGTTTTATTTAAGTCATTAAGTTGTTAAGTTTTTTTTTAATCCGTCTTGTGATTTTTAAGCGGTGATTCAACGATTGGTACAGTGGATCAGTACCCATAAACAAATAGAACAACATATTTTTTTTATCCAAGTTGATCTGACAATCAATGTCGGAGATGGAATAAGAAAGTTGTTTGGATTTTGGTTCGCAAATTTGTGATGTTAAAAGTTATTTTACAAAAAGAAATTTGAATTGTAGAAGAGAAAGGGAAGGAGTTTTGGACCTAGTTGATATTTGAACTTGTATTCCGTCACCTAGGTTGGTATCTCCTCACTAATACCATTAGTTTGTGTTGATGTGGCACGATGGTCAAATCGATTGTGGCATGTGGTAGCCTATTAGTATGACAAGTGGTAGATATATATTAATAAAAAAAAATCTTTAAATGTAACACCCTCCGCCCGACCCAAACGTTATGTCTGAATCTTGAGGAATTACATAACGTGTTTTAAACCCAAATTTTGAATTAAAAAAACATATGTTTTGAAAATGTTAATTTTGGTAAATCACTGTCTAGTTTTTAGGAAAATACTCGTTAAAACTATTTATTTCATTATAAAAAAAAACTTAAGTGATTACTTTATTTTGCAACGAAAAGTTTTAAGTTATTAAGTTTTAAAAATCATGATTCAGTTTGTAGTAAAACATTTAACTTTGCAGTATTAAAATAATAATTACTAAATCCAGCAAAAACAACCCAAAAACGAAAAGCAAAGTCCCAAATAGTTACATAGTGCAAAAAGTACAGAATAGTTTAAAAACATAAATCGTCTTGTTTATTAACCAGAAGGACAATTCGAACTCTCGTGTGCTGCCCACTCCTAAGTTTACTTATTACCTGAGAGGTCAAAAAATTTGGGTGAGGTTACAAAGCTCAGTGTGTAACTTAGCCTATAAAAGCATAATAGATAGTACAATTCACACAGAAGTCAGATACTAAACAAAATACATAGCATGTCATATGACGCAATGCAACATAATTATCAAATCAAATACGGATAGCATGGCATATCATGCAATGCAATACTTAATACAGAACAGATACAGATCCTACACGCATCTGCTACACATCATCTTTGTCCATCCCTACACACCAATGAGGGTAATAAATACCCATCCAACCCTATACACCTATAAGTGAGCGTATATCACTTTTCAAAATAGCGTAGTTAAACTGCTAGAAATAGTACGGCAATTTGCCAAAATTAGATAAGTGTGGTCTAGCCACCAAAATAGATATGTGGTTAAAACCACCGAGAAGACAGATCATTAAACTGCCATCACTTCCTCTGTGATGTCATAATCCCAATCCAATGCACATGCAATCACTAACCAGATATCCAAATACACACAGATCATATATGCTTTACATATTAAAACATGCTAAAATGCTTTCAGAAGTTACACATATAGAAACAAAATATCAGATTTTATATATATTTATATCATACATATCATAACAGACCCTACAAAGTGGCTAACCTTAGATCGCACATCAAACATGGCCTGGCATACAACCGTGTGGCATTGACAATGGGTTTTTCAACTTTGCGTCGTTCACTATTTTTACGAGTTCGAGTCACACACACCGAGTCATTTTTTGATGCCAACATAATAGCAGCAATCCTGGCACCTAAAAATGACATTCAGAATGAACTAATTATCAAGGATATACTAATTCCAAGTCACCAATTCGACCAAAACCATTGAAAGTTAAGCCTTAACAAAACAAATCACCCATTAATAAAAGTATTTGATCACTTACCTAACAGAACAATAGTCCTAAAAACCCTTAATTCACTAGAGGTAAACCATATATCTCACGATCTTCTCCTAACAGAACATAAAAAACAATCAATTAGATCAAAACTCTCAAATCCACACACAGTTCCCATAACTTCCACATGAAAAGAGAACAAACAACATCACTTAAGAGTAAACAAAAACTACTTACAAAAAGAGTACCATACTAACCGAAGCACCTTAATCATGCACGTCCAGCAACAAAAAATAAAAGAACGAGAGTACAACCGAGACAAGGCAACAACAAAATAAAAATGGAAAAGAAATGACAACAGAGGCAGGTGGAACAAAGAATGATAGAAAATGGGAAAAAACAAACAGAAGGAGATGAGGGAAAAAATGTCAGAAAGGAAAAAAAACAGAAAATTGAGAGTATAGGTGTAGGGGGAAAATTGGACGATAATTGATAGATTTTGGGGGAAATAATAAAAAAATAATTTTTAGAAGAAGCTACCCATATCCCCCACTAAATCTGGTTAGTTATCCTTGTCAGATTTTCCCCAGAGTTCAAATTCAACCTAACTTCCACCAACCGGGCGGCACAAGAAGGAGTTAGCAAAAATATTTTCGCTTTGCATGCACAGGATTCAAACACGGGACCTCTAGGTAAGCTAAAGTCTTATCACTGAACCAATTAACTCACTTTTACATAATTTAACAATTCCAAAAACAAAAATTTTGGGGGATACATTAGAAATATATAAATTAATAAAAAAAGTATAGTTTATTTTTCACATTAAGAATGAACCTAGACAAAGTTGTCCAAATACATTTGAATCTAGAAACTCTTTTGTTCAGTTTCATTCCAAATGCATTTTTAGTAAGTTTATATATTTTAATTTTTTTATAAAATATCATCATATTATTTTTAAATTTAAAATATATAAATTAATAAAAAATAAAAAATTTTACATTAAAATGAACCTAGACAGATGGTTGTCTAAATTCAAATGCATTTAGACAATTGTCCAAATCCATAGTAGATGTGCTTTTAGTTCTTATATATTTTTATATATACTTTTAAATTTATAAATTTTAGTTCTTTTATATATTTTTATAAATTTATAAATTTTTATTTATATATTATATATGGTGAATTTTTATATATTTTCAAAATATTGTAGGCTTTTTTATATATTTTAATTGCATATATTTTATAAATTTATAAATATATTTTTAAAATAATAATAACTTAAAACTAATATTTTATAAAAATATAAAATATACAAACTTATTAAAAATACATCTAGAATGAATCTAGATTAAATATGTTTAGATTCATATGTATTTGGAAAACGATTTGTCGAGTTCATTTTGATGTGAAAGAATTTATAGTTTTCTTAATTTATATATTTTTAAGATTTTTAATTTTATACCTGCCACGTGCCATACAGAAAGGCTACCACATGTCACCATCGAATTGTCCATGAGAGCCACGTCAGCACAAACTAATGATGCTAGTGCAGAGGTACTAATCTAGGTGACAGAATACAAGTTCATGTATCAACTAGGTGAAAAAATTTAGATACCAACTAGGTACTTTTGAACAAGTTCAACAAGCAAAATATATATTATCTCAAACGTAAACTTACTAATAGTTTAGTAAACTTAAATATTGTTCACTCATAAATATAACTTTTACAAGTTACAAAATTTTTATTCTTACCGTGTAAGTATTTATATGCAGATAATAAAGTATATTACATTCTCAAAAAGAAAATATAAGTCCAAATATTAGGAATGATATTCTTGAAAGGAGAATCATAAATTTTTAACACAAACAATAAAATGGACATAAAAAGTATAAAAAAAATATTAATGAAAAACAATAATAAAGTGCTCGGAGATTTCTATTTAGTAGTGGAAGATACGTGGGGTTTTTGTCTCCAAGGTGAGGGAGAGTGAGGGTGATGATCAATGATTCCATCCCACCTTCCATCGACTGTGGGAAAAGTTTTTCGTTTCCACGTAAAGAAGCAATTATAAAGATTAGAAAAGAAGGAAATGAAGGTATGAGGATTACTATCGAATCTATTAATAGTGGAGATTCTTAATTTTGTAAATAAGCTAAAATTATTATTATATATATCTTATTTGTTCATTTTCTTTTATTTTTGTAAATGTAGTTTAAAAATATGAGATAATTTTAATATATTAAATAATAATTTATATTAATTATAAGGATTAGTATTTGATATATTGACAGTATAATTTTTTTAATATTTTACTATATTTTTATAAAACATTTATAAATATTGATTCCCTTTATAGAGTCTAAAATATCAGATAATTTCCATAATTATAATTAAAAAAAAAAAGGTATGACTAGTGTGGGTGGTGGTGGGGGGAGGGAAGAAGTGGGCAACTTGTACGATATGTAATTGTGTGTGCCATGGATTTTACCCTAAATAGGAAGTTGTGTTTTTTTTTTTTTTTTTTTTGTGCTGTGGGGGAATGGAGCCCTGTCCCCTGTTCACTTCCCCCATTCCATTTGCCCTTTACCACTTTTCATCATTTCACAATTTTTTTATTCTCATTTTAATTTATAATATTTTAACACTATCATTACAAATAGGAAGTCAACTAGCTATTTACATTATAATCAAATCAAATGTGTTTTTTTTTAAAAAAAATCTTTTTACTATATGATATATTGGAGGAATGTTAAATTTTTAACTTAAATTAATGGTTGATCAACATTTTGATAATTCTACTTTTTCTTTTTTCTAATTGAATAACTCACAATGGATTTTATTTTTTCCTTGGCGTGAGAGTGAACTTTGATGTTGCGTTTGGATTTCAAAGTAAACTGCAAAATTCTGTAGGGAAGTTCAAATAATTTGTATATATATGGAACAAGAATGGCTATTTGGAGGTTCATCTCATACTCATACGAGAAATTTTAGATATATGAACTTAATTAGGCCATAAATTTATAGTTTTGAAGTGAATAATTTGTGTAGAAGATTGCCGAAAAGATGGATTATAGACAGTTTCTTTTGATATAAGGTATAATTGAAATTTATTAAAGATTATATTAAAAGATTAGTAAGTGTTAAATATAGTGATAAGTCATATTACATTTTTAATGAAAAAATAGTGATTCAAACTTTAAAAACAATATTATTAAAAGGAACAATTATAAACTCTAAATATAAATTTTAAAATAATTACGAGAGATAAAAAATATTATTTTGGAAGAGCTAATATTAAGACAAATAAAAAGAAGGCATGTATTAAATCCATAGTCACCATAGGGTTGAAGAAAAATGTATTATCAACAAACCTTTAAATAATATACATGATCATCAAATTCTAAATAACATATTTTGCAGCTTAATTATTAGAACAATTATTTATAGTATAGGGATAAATATTAAAATTACACATAAATTTTTATAAAATTTGTAATATTATGCATTAATTTTAAGTTTAATTCAATTTTTACATTTCATTAATTTCGTTATGGTTTATTTTTCAATTAAATCATGTGTAAATCTTGATATAATATTTTTTAGGTTAAATAAATAAATAAATTTAAATTATTTCCTCTAGATTAATGAAGACAAATCTTTTAGGAAATAAGAAATTGTTTTTCTAAATATGTTTAATTTTTAAAATCTAGGGAAAATAATTTTAAATTTATTTATTTGATTTTAATATAATAAAATGTTATGTTAATAATTTACACATGATTTAATGGAAAATCACGTCACACATAAAACAAATTAATGAAATATGAAAATTGAACCAAAATTAAAATTTGATAAATATAAATACACTAAACTAAAGTCACTATATAATATTGTATAATTTTGATATTTATTATTTTTATAACTTTCCGCATAAAGAATTGAACTCTATCCCTACTATCATAATTGCACGCTTAGAATGAAATTGAAATAGGAGAGAAAAATGGCAGTGGTTGAAAATTGAAATGGGGATTTTTTTTTTTTTTGTTGTTGGGCTATTGACAATTGCCATGTTTAATGGATTGTAAGCCTACTTTGCGACCTTGTCGCCCATAGCCAAGTTCATGACAATTCATGATCAACATCACCCATTGCATGTAAATCAACCATCAAGAATCGACCCCAAACCATTCTTTTACTTACAAATGAAAACCCAAAAGCTAAAAGCATCATGAAATAAATCACACTTCCTATCTATTTCTTGCTAAAGCTAATGATAATCTATTTCTGTGGAGATCTTGATAAACTTTGAGAGTGTAGTTTCGAGTTTCACCTACATTGATCTATGTTTTCGATTATCAATTTCAGGTTATCGATGTGTTATATATATTTTATTTATAATGGTGATCATATTTATATTTTAAAAAAAAATTATTTATGTACTTAATGTCATTTTTTTCTTCCTCTAAACTGAAATAGGGTTGGAAATAGGGATTCACTCAACTCAATTAAATCGAATAGTATAATTTTTTTAGAAAGAAAATAAAATAATTTAATTACATAAAATTAAGTCAGTCTCCTCAAGAGGAATCCTCAAACAACTGTAGTCCTTTCCTCTTATTTTAAATCATTTTAGTTAGATCGTCAGCATCATCATTATCCTCATTGAAGATATGTCATAGGCTCCAATGTCCTACTTTTGTCAAAAGCTGATGAATTCTCCTCACTAAAATAAAATTGGAGTCAGTTGAGGAATTTTCTTAATTGACCTTAATTACGTACCTCAAAACGATCAGTTTGAATTATCATACTATCGTAACCTCGATCCAGTAAAAATGTCAAACCATACAAAATGCTCCATAATTTAGAATAAAATACGAAATAACTCCCCAAATATATGTTGTAGCAAAAAAAATCTACCCTCCATTTTAGTCCCGCACTATTCCCCGACTCCAACAAAACCAACATTAACTCTAACGATACCATCAATATGCAAACAGATCCAATTGCCTACCAAAAATAAAATTGAATTTGATCCTCGAGACTTGGATTTGCATTAACAAAATTGAGAACCTTTTTAAGTAAGCCAGAACTATGGAGTTCATTAAAATAGACCTAAGTTCTAGCATAACATGATAGCACTGCATTTTATTTCACAATTTATTTAGTAGGCTATATTTTATTTGGCAACTTATTATGGATTAATATTTTCTACATTACAATATATTTTCTATAAGACGCTTATTATTTTCTTAATTCTTCTTATAAATTCTAAAAAATTCACTAATACCTTATGTATTGTTTCTGTCTTGTTTTAAATTTGTATCCGTAAAATGAGGAAAATATAACAATGACACACTCCATAAAGAATTAATGTAGTTGGCAGTTGCCCTAGGCTGCTGCCTTTTATCAAACCTTTGGGACTTATTCTTCTAAACCGTATCTTTACACCCAAATTTCTTCAACCAAATATAAGCAATACGGTTAGATTGTAAAGTACTAGAAGTAGAAATAATATATAAGTAGTAGCATAATCTTGTAATGATTTAGGAATAGTGGATTTGGTGGTTTATCATAGAAGCTGCCAAGTAACAGTATTGCATGACCAACACGTAGAAGCATTATTTGGCAGACTCTTGTCTGGCATGTCCGTGAGGTCTAAAGCCACCTGGCCTGGCTGCGATGGTACGTGTCTGGAGTTCAAGCCTATGCCCAGAAAATTCATTTCCATCAGCCACAAAATAATTGATTGCTTCATATATATGTGGACTTGACCCATATATATACACACACTACTTCTGTGGGTGGCTAATATGTAGTAGTCGAAGAAGAAGAAGAAGAAGAAGAAGAAGAGAAAGTAAAAGGTAAATAAACAATGTCAGGGGCACAAGGAGCATTGCCCAAGGAGTCGAAGACGGCAACGATATATGAATCAGTACAAGGAGGAGAGAATAAGAGCAAAACGGAGCTGAGGTCCAAGGAGGATGAGGGTGGCATTCAGGTTGATAGGCTGGAGGACAAGGTGAAAGATCCTACTGGCGAAGGTGGCCCTATCTTTGGCTCTCCCTCTCCCAACAACGATGACAACCCAGATTTGGGCGTTACTGGCACAGCCTAGGCCTACCTTGCTTCATTTAGCTACCCTTCCCTACCTACCAACCTACCGCTATCTCCTTTTACATGTCTTATATAGTAAGATGTAATATATATATATATACACACACGTATGCTCCTACATGTAATAACACAAAGATGCTGTTTTTCTTACTTCCTTTTTTAAATAAATGTATACACCAGTGCTCTGCAGTGGTATGATGTGTTTTGTTGATGTAACAATGATTCAAATTAATTAATCTGAGTTGAAAAGAATGATTTGGTGTTTATCATGGCATGGGGGGTTAGCACTTTAGGATTACATAGTGTTGGTTAAAATATGTCTATAGTGATTGTATTTTTCGAAAATTTTATAGTAGGAATTTAATCTGTAGTGTTTGTATTTTTCTAAAACTTCAAATTAGGAATTTAATTCTGTAAAGTCAGGTCGAATTGTTTAAAAACAGGTTAATTACAATAATTTTTATTATAAAAATCAGGTTTTGTTCATGTTGTTTAATTATTTATTTCAAAATCAAGTTTAAGAATTGGAGAAGTAACCCAAAGTGTTTTCAATTCAGTGGTTGTCATTCACTTCACAGTTTATCCTCCGAAATAATGATTCTTCACCTTAGACTTAATTCTTTTATAATGATGGTGTTTACGAGTGTATAATTGTTTTTAAAGTTAACTTTGACTAACACAGCCTTGATTAAAAATTCTTTTGACCCGTTACCAATATTACTCGTTTGATTTTTAGCGGTAAAAATATGTGTCAAATTTTACTTTTTTAGTGTTAAAAATATATAAAGAGTTGAGGTGTTTGGGAGTAACTTTTTCTTTCAAGATATTGATATTCCAATGGAAGATGTTGGTGACCATTGCAAAGTCCAAGATATTGATGTGGTTTTAAACCCTAGGTCATTTCCAAACTAGACCCTGGCCACCAGTGACTATGTTAAAGTGGAGGGATATTAAAAAAGAGGAGTTTAACATTTTAAACCCAACCCGAGAAATATGTCGTTGCTAAATCTCCTTTTTCATTATCTTATGTTATTTTCAAATCATGTCATTCGTTTTCAAAACATTAATCATTTACAAATCAACATTCAATTTTCAAAATGTATTTGCGTATTCACGGTATTTTTGATAAAACATCATTTTCATTTGAAAACTCGAGTTTTACCTAACACTAGCAGATATAAATCATAAAACCTTATAAATTCAAATTTAAACTGAAATTCGTAAAGGCCATAATTACAGCAAAAAACTCTCAGTAAAATCATGAATAGGTAATAAAAAGTGTAAAAAAAGTCATGTGGCCACCACTGAGTCTTCGCTGCACCAATTCACCTATATTTGGAGATTACCTGTACAGATTAAGCAGAAGGGGTGAATTTACGTGAACTCACTGTGTAAAATGAACAGACAACAACTAGATAATCACAGTCTGGGCCTAAGCCCTTTTCAGTATTAGTATAAGACCAATTTGGGCCTTAGCCCATCTCAGTACAAAAACAGTTATGCAGTAGGGCTTCAGCCCATCACAATATCAGTAGCAGTAACAGATATGCGATCACATAAATCCTACCCATCCAGCCTCTACACACCATCTCCATCCAACCCTGCACTCCATGTGGGGTTATAATCAAGCCACTCATCCCTACACTCCAAGTAGCACCGAATGCAACAATAGATAGTAGTTTACAGCTGTACTGCCAGTAAATTAGGTTCGAAGCCTTTCAGTACACTTTCCTCCGAACAATATCAACCCTCAACCCAATGCAATGCAATATATAAATATGACATGCTATAACATAATATCATGAATGTAATCAGGGCATACAGTATCAAATCAGTGGGACATCATCATACTTTTTTCATATCAGTCATACAGTTATTTTAGTCAATTAGGGGTCTAGGAAATGCTTACCGACCCTACAGTAGGTTCACAGTTGACTTGAGCAACCCGTGCTACCTTAGAAAGTATCATAGCAAAATGGGCTCACACGTCCATGTGGCTTACCTGTGTGGGCCTATACGGCCCAAATTAGCCTTGGCCGTGTAAATCACATGGCTTGACCCAGAATCCCACACGCCCGTGTGGCCAACACGGCCCAAATTGGTCAAGCCCATGTGTCACACACGGCTGTGTCTGACGCGTATGGCCTAGCCTCGTCGATCACACGCCCTTTTTATGGCACACGGCCAACCATACGACAGTGTAGCGTCGACAGAATGGTTTTTGGCTTTCGTTAAAACCTCGTTTTCTGTGTTTTCGGGTACACACCTGGATCGAATTGATGCAATAGCACTCCCGTAAAGACCAACATCGTACAACATTATAACAACTTCTAAAATCAGTCACAAATCTCGATTAAACTGAAATCTCAAAAACGAAAATAGTCCAAATAGGGTGTTTATCACTTATTCTAAACACCCCGATTGATTCCCACTAAAGTTCCACCAAAGAAGAGATCCGACCTTCGAGAATCGTTGCTACCAAAGTCTAGAATTAAACTAATGAAAAGCAACGACACAACAACGATATAAAAAGAAAATTCCCCCTTAAAACGAGTAAAACCTTACCTCTATACCGAAGCACACGCAGTTGGAAAGCCAGAAAACTGGTGTTGAACAACACCAGAAAGACGAAGAAAGAAAGAAAAGGAAGAGAGGAGAAGAAAAGAGACGTTAGTGAGGTTGGGAATTTTCAACACAGAGAGAAAAAGAGTTAGCAAAAGAACAATCAAGGGATATTCCCACAATCCCTTAATTCTCTCTACTACCCTCACAACAGATAACTTCCACAGAATTTTGGTTTAACAAAAACTCTCACCGCAACATTGGGCAAAAATAAACTTCCTTCTAGGGGTTCAAACTCAGGACCTCCAGCTCACCAACTTTCCCCCTAACCACCAAACCAGCTGGCTCATTCTGATATGAGATTACAAGCATTTAAATAAAAGCCTATTGAACAAAGTTAAGGCTTTACTCAGAAAAATCCTAAATTTTGTCAAAGGCAAGGCTCGAACTTGGGACCTCTCACGCACATCCAGAACACTTAACCACTAAAACAGATACACACTTGTGTCACAAACACATAAAAATAAATATACAAACTTTAGGGCCTTACAAATCTACCCCCTAAAAGAAAATTTTGGCCTCGAAATTTTACCTGATCAGAATAGATGAGGATACTGCTGATGCATCGCATCCTCAAGCTCTCACGTAGCTTCTTTCGCACTATGACTACGCCATAAGACTTTAACTAGTGGAATAGATTTCCTCCTCAGAACTTTTACGTTATGCTCCAATATCTGAACCAAAAGGTCAGATCTGTCCCAACATTGATCTCTTCAACAGGAACAATGTGCGTGGAATCAGAGCGGTAGCGCCTCAACATCGATACGTGGAACACATCATGAATCCGATCTAACTCAAGAGGTAGCTCTAACTGGTAGGCAACCAGTCCCACTCGTTTTAGTATGCGATAGGTCCAATAAACCTAAGGCTCAACTTGCCCTTACGACCAAATATCAGTACCTTCTTTTATGGAGAGATCTTGAAAAAAACAAAGTCCCCTACAGAATACTCAATCTCACGTCACTTCAGGTCAGTATAAGACTTCTGTCTATTAGATGTCTCTTTCAGTCAGTCTCGAATCAGTTTAACTTTATCCTCGGTATCAAAAACCAGTTCAGGACCCAGAACTCGTCACTTGCTCAACTCAGTCAGCACAAAGGTGTGCGATACTTACGAGCATAAAGTGCCTCATAAGGTGCCATTTGTATACTAGACTGGTGACTATTATTGTAAGCGAATTCTCCCAATGGCAAATACTCCTCCCAACTGTTTCAGAAATCAATCACACAACTCCTCAACATATCTTCTAGTATCTGAATCACCTTTTCAAATTGACCATCTGTCTGGGGATGGAAAGCAATACTGAAGTCTAACCTTGAACCGAGAGCCTTATGTAGCTTTTTTCAGAACCAAGACGTGAAGCGAGGATCCCTATCAGAGATGATCAAAACTAGTACCCTGTGCAGTCTCACTATCTCAGATACATACAGTTTAGCTATCTTCTGTAGCGAGTAGTCAGTACAAACCTGTATGAAATGAGCAGACTCGGTCAATCGATCCACGATGACCCATACTGAATCCTTCTTAGTGGGTGTGAGGGGTAACCCACTAACAAAATCTATAATCACTCGCTCTCACTTCCAAAGTGGAATCTTAACTAGCTGCAACAACCCCGAATGTAAGTGATGCTCAACCTTAACCTGCTGGCAAGTCAGACATTTACCCACAAAATTGGTAACCTCTCGCTTAAGTCTTGGCCACCAGTATAACTAACGTAAGTCTCGGTACATCTTATTTTCACCAGGATGCATAGCATAGGGACTACTATGCGTCTCTCTCAGTATCAATTGCCTCAATTCAGTGTTTTTCGTTACATAAATTCTCCCATGGAAACAAAGTACCCTTTCACTATTTAGTCCAAAGTCCTTAGTAAGCTCACTCTCAACTTGCCAAAAACAAAAACCCAACGATTCATCTTTCAACTGCTTACCCTTAATCTGCTCAATCCATATAGGCTTAACCTAAAGCCCAGCTAGCAAACTTCTATCATTAAATAAACTAAGGCGAGCCAACATCGCCCTCAAATCAGTTATAACCTTATGGCTCAGTGCGTCGGCCACCACATTGGCCTTACCAGGGTGGTATTCGATCGTGCAGTCGTAGTCCTTAAGCAGCTCAATCCATCTACGCTGCCTAAGATTTAACTCCTTCTGAGTGAGGAGATACTTAAGGCTCTTGTGATCCGAATAGATGATACACTTCTCACCATATAGGTGATGCCTCTAGATTTTCAATGCGAACACCACTACGGCCAACTCTAGGTCATGCGTTAGATAATTCACCTCATGAGTTTTAAGTTGACGAGACGCACACGCTACTAACTTACCCTCTTGTATCAACACACATCCCAAATCGACATGTGATGCATCACTGTTGACAGTTAACTCTTTCCTAGGCTCTAGTTGTATCAGAATAGGGGCCTCAGTCAGTACAACCTTGAGTTTCTCAAAACTTTCTTACTGCGCATCAGTCCAGTTAAATGACACACCCTTGTATAGCAGCTTAGTCAAAGGTGCCACAATCAGTGAAAACCCATATACAAAACATCGATAGTACCCTGCCAGTCTTGGAAAACTGCAGATTTTAGATAGTCTTAGGCTGTTTCAAATCCAAAACAGCCTCAATCTTTTAAGGATCAACTCTAATCCCCTCAGTAGAGACCACGTATCCGAGAAACACTACTTCACATAACTAAAACTCACATTTACTAACTTGGCGTATAGTTGTTTATCTCGCAGAATCTATAGAACCACTTTGAGATGTTCATCATGTTCATCATCGGTCTTCGAATATACCTGTATGTCGTTAATAAATACCACCATAAACTAATCCAAATAGGGCTGAAACACTTGGTTCATCAAATCTATAAAAACCGTTGGTGCATTCATCAGTCCAAATAGCATTACTAGGAAATCGTAGTGACCATAACGAGTCTTAAACGCCGTCTTATGCACATCAGCCTCTTTAACTCTCAACTGGTGATACCCTGATCAGAGTTTAATCTTAGAGAAAATCAAAGCTCTTTGGAACTGGTCAAATAGATCATCGATCCTTGGTACGGGGTACTTATTCTTAATGGTCAACTTGTTTAGTTGTCAGTAGTCAATGCACATACGCATGGATCCATCTTTCTTTTTCACAAGCTCCTCATAGAGACACACTAGGGAAAATGAACAAATGATCCAATAACTCTTAAATTTGAGCCTTAAGCTCCACGAGCTCTTTCGGTACCATTCTACAAGGGGCGATAGACACCGGAGCTGTACCGGAAAGAAGCTCAATCTCGAACTCTACTTCACGATTCAGAGGTAACCCAAGTAGGTCTTCAAGAAATATATCCGGAAAGTTCTTAACTGTCCTAATATTCTTAACTGAAGAAACCCTAGAATCTGAAACACTGATGTAGGCTAGATACGCCTCACATCCCTTATGAACCAACTTTTCTGCCCTCAATGCAGAAATCATATTCGATAAGTAATTTTGACGTTCCCCAATTACATCTACCTTGCTATCCTCCTCAGTTCTCAATACAACTCTTTTTGTGGTATAGTCCAAGCTCACTCGATGTTTAACCAACCAATCTATTCCCAGTATCAGATCAAACTCTCCAAAAGGCAGTTCTATCAGACCGGCTAGAAAAATAGCCCCTTGAACCTCTAGAGGAACATCTCTAAACAACTTATTCACCCTTACTGATTGTCTGAGTAGACTTAGTACAGTCACCTCACTCACAGTGCTCTCAACCAAGATACCCAAGTTCTGAGACACAGTACAGGTTATATAGGAGTGAGTGGATCCTATATCTATCAGTGCAGTATAAGGTACATTATAAATAAAGAACATACCCGTGATAATATCTGAAACATCTCTATCCTCTTGGCAACATGCAATATAAACCAAAGCCGGCTGCCTCGTCTCAGTATAACACCTTTCTCCGGTACTCTCTGACTATAGCCCAACTCATTACCACCTCTAACCTGACCATGGCCTCTCAGTGGCTGCTGAACTACTCTCAGTGGTAGTACAGTACTAGTACCCAAAGCTTGCATCTGATCAGACCTTCACGGACACTCTCTAATACAATGCTCTAATGAACCGCACCGTACTTCAAACAAGCCCCAGTTTTGTTTCAACACTCGCCCTGGTGGCGTCTACCATAGTTAGTGCATGGCGGTTGTCCAGTAATAGTAATAGGAGCCCCAACGCTGATCGGCCCATCAACTCTGACCTTTTTCTTATGCCTTTGAACAGAACTCAAGGGCTCCGAATCCCTCTTGCTCCTACCTCTCTCTCGGTTCTGGCGCTCAGCGCGCTTTATTTGCTCCGTAAATTTCACCTTATCAACCAATACAGCAAAGTCTCACTCCTTCTGTGAAGCTATCAGAACCCTCAGATTATCCTAAAGCCATCCTCGAAGCAAACACATAGCTCATACTCAGTCACCACCATACCTCGCGTATAGCGGCTCAGTCTAAAAAATTCAGTCTCATACTCGGCCACCGATCTATCTCCCTGAGTTAGATTTAGAAACTCTCTCCTACGTGCATCCACATAACTGGCCCCCATAAACTTCCCCTAGAAAGCTATTTTTAAGAACTCCTAGGTCAGTCGATCGGGCTGAGTGTCCTCCTTAACAGTGAGGCACCACTGATATGCCTCATCACATAGCAGCGATACAGTACCCTTTAATTTTTGCTCGGGAGTGCAGTTCAAATCGTCCATAATCCTCTCTGTGGCCTCCATCTAGTATTCAGCCACATCAGGAGCAATTCCAACAATACCGTTGAAAAGCTTAGCTCCGTTAAACCGGAGTCATTCCAATAACTGACCCGCAGCCTCCAATTCCAGTATTCGGCCCAGCGATCCTCTCTAAAATTCTCAACATGGCCTGGGACAGTACGTCATTCCCAGTCGCTCGTTCATGAGATCTAGTCTCAGTCACAGGTGAAGCCCGTGTTTCACTAGTATCTAAATTAGGCAGATTGCCAAATGACGAAGACCCGGCTCGAGTACCTCTACGGCCTCTACCACTGCCTATTGTACTTCGTCTGCGAGTACCTCTGGTGCTCATTGTCTAATGATGTTTTATTTGTATTAACAATTTTATGTATCAGTTTACAGTTTCAATGTTTATTAACAGATATTTTATGAGAACAATATCAGAAGTGTAAAGTCAGTGTCAATCAATGTCTATTAGTGTTACTACAGTCTCATTAAACCCTATTTTGGGTGTTTTTAGTACAGTCTATCTATAGTAGTTTCAACATATACTACCTATAGCAGTTTCAAGATATACTATCAAATATAATTTCAAAACAATTCACAGTTTTAGAAAACTTACTGGATCGGCGCCGGAGACTCAGTGTACCACACTTTCAAAAATATTTAGAAATCAGTTCCCAGAAAATCACATTTCAAAAACCCACATCCACAATCGAGTTTTACAACTTGACTCTGATACCACTAAATGTAACATCTCAAACTCGACCTAAACATTTTGGCCGAATCTGACGATGTCACATAATAGTGCTTTTTGAGAAATATGTCGTTGTTAAATCCCCTTTTTCATTATCTTATGTTATTTTCAAATTATGTCGTTCGTTTTCAAAACATTAATCATTTTTAAATCGATATTCAATATCTAAAATATTTTCCATTTTGGAAGCTTTTAAATAGTTTGTGTATTTGTGGTATTTTTTATAAAACATCATTTTCATTTGAAAACCCTAGTTTTACTAACACTAGCAGATATAAATCATAAAATCGTATAAATCCAAATTTAAACCAAAATCCGTAAAGGCCATAATTACAGCAAAATACTCCCAAATAAAAGTAAAATCATGAATAGGTAATAAACAGTGTAAAAGAAGTCGTGTGGCCACCACTGAGTCCTCTGCTGCACCGACATGCTTATATCTAGTGATTACCTGTACAGATTAAGCAGAAGGGGTGAGTTTACGTGAACTCACTGTGTCATCCCCATACAAATGAACAGACAGCAACTAGATAATCATAGTCTAGGCTTAAGCCCTTTTCGGTATCAGTATCAAACCAGTTTGGGCATTAGCCCATCTCAGTACAAAAACAGTCATGCAATAGGGCTTCAGCCTATCACAGCATCAGTAGCAGTAACAAATATGTAATTACAGAAATCCTACCCATCCAGCTTCTACACACCATCTCCGTCCAACCCTACACTCTATGTGGGGATATAATCGACCCACTTATCCCTACACTCCAAGTAGCACCGAATGCAGCACTAGACAGTAGTTTGCAACTATGCTGCCAGTAAATTAGGCTTGAAGCCTTTCAGTACATTTCCTCCGAACAATATCAACCCCCAACCCAATGCAATGCAATATATAAATATGACATGCTATAACATAATATCATGAATGTAATCAGGGCATACATTATCAAATCAGTGGGACATCATCATACTTTTTTCCATATTAGTCAATCAGTCATTTCAGTTAATTAGGGGTCTAGGTAATGCTTACTGACCCTACAGTAGGTTCACAGTCAACTTGAGTGACCCGTGCAACCTTAGAAAGCATCATAGAAAAATGGGCTCACATGCCCATGTGGCTTACCCGTGTGGGCACACATGCTCGTATGGCCCATACAGCCCAAATTGGCCTTGGTCATTTGAATCACACAGCCTGACCCAGAATCTCACACACCGTGGCCCACACGACCCAAATCGATCGAGCTCGTGTATCGCACACGGCCTACCTGGCCATCACACGGCCGTGTCTAGTGCCCACGGCCTGGCCTCGTCGATCACACACCAGTGTTATGGCACACTGTCTACCACACAGCCTTCTAGCGTAGACAGAATGGTTTTTGGCTTTCATCAAAACCTTATTTTCTGCATTTTCGGGTACACACCTGGTATCGAATTGATGCAATAGCACTCTTGTAAAGACCAACACCCTACAACATTATAACAAATTCTAAAATCAGTCACAAATCTTGATTAAACTAAAATCTCAAAAAATAAAATTGTCCAAATAGGGTGTTTATCACTTACCCTAAGCACCCCGATCAATTCCCACTAAAGGTCCACCAAACGAGGAGCTCCGACCTTCGCGAATCGTTGCTGCCAAAATCCAGAATTAAACTAATGAAAAGCAACAATACAACAATGATATAAAAAGAAAATCCCACTTAAAATGAGTAAAACCTTACCCTCTCTACCGAAGCACACACAGTTGGAAAGTGGAAAAACTGGAGTTGAAAAACACCAAAAAGACGAAGAAAGAAAGAAAAGAAAGAGACGAGAAGAAAAGAGAAAAAAGGACATCAGAGAGGTTGGGAATTTTCGGCAGAGGGAGAAAAAAGAATTGGCAAAAGAACAATCAAGGGATATTCCCACAATCACTCAATTCTCTCCATTTCCCACATAGCAGATAACTTTCATAGGATTTTGGCTTAACAGAAACTCTCATTGCAACACTGGGCAAAAATAAACTCCCTTGCAGGGATTCGAACCTAAGACCTCCAGCTCACCAACTTTCCTCCTAACCACAAGACCAGCAGGCCCATTTTGATATGAGATTACAAGCATTTAAATAAAAGCCTATTGAACAAAGTTAAGGCTTTACTCAGAAAAATCCAAAAATCTAAAATTGAGACCTCTCACACACACCCAGAACACTTAACCACTGAAACAGATACACACTTGTGTCTCAAACACACAGAAATAAATATACAAACTTTGGGCCGTTACAAGGAGTACTGACCGGGGGGCAATAATGCGATACCAGTTAAGGAGGCAGTTTTTACCATGGAACTCAACAAGACGATAATATGGGTATGAAGAAATGGCTGAGATTGTTGAGCTGGAGATCTAGAGTTGTCTGGAACATAGGTCGTATATTCTTACACTTGTGGAGCCTAAACTCAGTGGGTCATGAGAAGACAATGTTAACCCAAAGCATAGATTTTCACTCTCACAAACGATTCAGGCCAAAGGGTTTTGTAGGGGAATTTGAATAATATGGTAAGATTCAGTAATTGTAGATGTTCTCTATGATCATAGCCAGCTAGTTCTTAGGTCAGAATAACTTGAAAAGGGAATCTTTGATATGAAAATCTAGGTTTGCTATGTACCTTGTGTCGAAACCATTTTTTGTAAGGGGGTCTACTTTGATTTTGAAAATGAAAACGAACATGAGAGTCGCCACCAATCCTTTTTGGTGAGGTGGGATCGGGTCACCTCAAAAAATGGTTGTTTTTAATAAACGGTTTGATTTATTAAAACAAAAATTTTAGTCCATGAAATTCAGAAAGACGGGTTCGGGAGTAGGTTACGCACGAGGAAGGATTAGCACCCTCGTAACGCCCAAAATTGGTACCTAGTTGATTACTTCATGTTTTTTAGTGCCGAGAAATGAAAATCTTGAAGAGATAAAAAATACTATCCTTTGTTAAAATATTGAAATTTTTTCGAGAAATGAGCATATTTCACGTTAATCGAGAAAGAGAATTACATCCCGTAAGTTAGGACACAATGTCTTAAATTCCCGATACGAGAATAAATGCCGAAAAATTTACTTATTTTGAAAGGTATTTGATTATCTCGGTTTAGAAAGAAATCATATTCCGTAAGTTGGAACACAATTTTTTCCTAACCGCTGAGATTATTTAAAATCCATTTTTTTTAAATGTTTGTTTATTCGAATTCATCGAGAAAATCGAAACCCCGTAAGATAGGAACGATGTTTTGAATCTCGAAATACAAAATATCGCTTAGTATAGAAAACAAAATTTTATGTATCGGGTAAAAATTAATGTAACACAAATTTGTAGTAAAAATATAAAAATATATCACGATGCTAATATGCGTAAAAAATAATAATAAATGCATTAATATGAATGACAATAAGAAGGATGAATATAAAATAAAATAAATAAATAAAACAAACAAGCTTATTATAACTAAAAAGAAAAATAATAAGTAAAAAATTAAATTTAATGAACAATGGTAAACAAATACATAAATAAATAGTATGTAAAACAATTTAAAAATAATAATAATAATAATAATGATAATAATATTAATAATGATAATACAAATAATAGAATACCTAAAGTTTGAAATTATATAAGAGGATATAAATAAATAATAAAACGAATAAAATAAAATAAGTGTATTTAAAAATAATAATAGGAAAACAAATACAAAATATATATAATAATAATAATAATAATAATAATGATGCTAAATTAATTAATTTAATAATAAAATGACAAAAATAACAAAAAAGACTAAATTTAACTTTAAAACAGAAATTTGGGGCAAATCAAAAATAAATAAAAAGGAAAATGACTAATCTGAACGCGAGAATAACAAGGAGCGACCAAAATGAGAAATAATCCCCACCCTCCAAAACGCGCAGCTTCAAGGTGGACCAATTTGTAACTTGAAATATATTATAGGGCAAAAATGAAAAAAAAAAGAACTTAATTGCAAAAACATTAAAAAGTGGAAGGGCTAAAGGTGCAATTAGCCCCAAAAGCAAAAACACGCGGATCCTCTCTGGCGGGTCGGGTCAACACGCGAATTTGAAAAGAAAACGACGTCGTTTTGGGTGTCTGAGACCAGTCCCAAAACGGCGTCATTTTGGGGCCTATATAAATCCAAAAATTCCAAAAAAAATCATTTCATCCCATTTTTTTTAAAAAAAAACATAAATTCTCATTTTTTTTTTTCTCCGCATGGCCAGTTTCGCTCAGCTCGTGAACCGCCATTGCTTGATCGCCGATCGTCGACGACGGTGCCGTCGTCCATGACGGTTGAAAAATCACAAATTTTGTCGTCACTGGTAGTCAAAAAATCGCAAATTTCTTTTTTTTCTCTGGTGGTCTAAAAAGGTAAGCCCTCTTCCTTTTTTTTATTATGTACATGTATTAAAAAAGAAAAAAATAGATTCGAGAAAGGAGAAAATAAAAAAGTAAAATGAACACCTTTAACCTTCTGAATCGGTTTCCTTTCTTTTTCTTTGCTTGATGTTTTTTTTTAATCTCTTTCCCTTTTTGATTTGATTCTCTGTATTTTTGTATTCAATCGTCTGTGTTTGCATTCAAAATTCGTATAGAGATCCCCATTACATTGAGTCTCTTTTTCGTTTGGTAGCCTCTTTCAATACAATATTATATATTTACTACTGTCTAACGTCTTTTCTACTGTCAATTTTGCAGGTGGCGGTGGCAAGTGGCGAAGATAGTGGTAACAGTGGACTAGGGGCGGCAGCAGACCTAGGTGCGACGCACCTAGGGTTTTTCTTTCTTTTTTTTCTGAAAATTTTTAAGATTTTGGGCTAAGTTTTCTTATTTGGGTTTGGGCTTAGTTGGTTGGGTTTAGGTTTGGGTTTGGGTTTGTATTAGTTTGGGTCTGATTTGGACTTTGGATTGTGTTTGAAATTGGGTTTCTGCTGTTGGTTTGGATCTTAATGGGCCTCGGGCTACATTGGGCTTGTACAGCTTCCCCTCTTTGCTCATTGTCGTGTAATAGAAATAGAGCAAAGACTTTTAAGAAAGACCAATTTTACTCGGTCTTGCCGAGTCTCGATTTCTCTAGGGTTTCTTTTTCCCAAGTGGCTTCGTTCCAGTCCACCGCATCTTGTTGCTTTGATCCACTCCATTGCCATTTTAGAGAGATAAGACTTGTAGTTCCAATCTACTCCGCTGCAACTTCAGGGAGATGAGATTTTTGGTTTTAGTATGCTCCACTACAATATTAAGGGGATAAGATTTTCTATGGTAGATTTAATCCAACCTACTACAATTTCATGGGTATTGGATTAGTCACTTCAATCTGCTCCACTGCTATTTCAGGGAGATAAGATTTATACTTTGATAGCTTTAATCTGTTCCACTACAACCTCAGGGAAATAAGATTTGCTGTCTTCTACCTGCTCCCCTACAACTTCAGGGAGATAAGGTTAGCCATCTTTAGTCTGCTCCACTGTAACTTCAAGGAGATAAGACTTCTAACTTCAACCTACTCCATTGTAACTTTAGGGAGATAAGGTTAGTGGTTGTAATCTGCTCCATTGCAACTTCAGAGAGATAAGATTCGCCATCTTCAGTCTGCTCTAGTACAACTTCAAGGACATAAGATTTGCCATGATAGATTTAATCTGACCCACTGCAACTTCAGGGGTATAGGACTTGTTACTTCAATCTACTCCACTGCAACTTCAAGGAGATAAGACTTGTAGCTTTAATCTGCTCTACTGAAACTTCAGGGAGATAAGGTTTATAACTTTAATCTGCTCTAGTGCAACTTCAAAGAGATAAGATTTTCTATCTTCAGTCTGCTCCACTGCAAATTCAGGGAGATAAAACTTGTGGCTTTAATTTGTTCCTCTACAAATTTAGGGAAATATGATTTATAGCTTTAATCTGCTCTACTGCAACTTCAAAGAGATAATATTTGCTATATTCAGTCTGCTCCACTACAACTTCAGGGAGATAAGACTTGTAATTTCAACCTACTCCACTGTAACTTCAGGGAGATAAGGTTTGTGGCTTTAATCTACTCCATTGCAACTTCGGGGAGATAAGATTCGTAACCCATCTTCAATCTACTCCACTATAACATCAGGGAGAAAGATTTGTTTATTTTTAACCTACTTCACTGTAATTTCAGGGAAATAAGGTTTGTGGCTTTAATCTGCTCTACTGCAACTTTAGGGAGATAAAATTTTCCATGATAACTTTAATCTATCCCACTATAATAGGATTTGTAATTGTTTGATCTGTCAACCATTTTTGGGGAACATGACTTGTAGAATCCATTTCATAGGCCTATTTATGCCAAGTGATTAAGATGCCATGATCAGAATGAACCAAATGCTCCTAACGAAATGTGTATGACTGATGTTTGCATGAATGCAGAATGTCATTTTTCGAGAATGATCCCTTTTTAATGCTTGGGTTGACATTGCTCGTTGTTCATCGAGGTTTTATCACTGACGTATTACACTGCCTTCTTGCTCAGCTGGTATCTTTGACAGAAAATCCAAAGAAATGGTCACAGTTTAGACTATTCTTTCTCAAATATTTCCAACTCTTCGGTTTGGTTAGTTCTAACTAGCGATCCTGTTTCAGGTCCCTGTACTATTTAGAAACTTTTTTTAGCAATATGCAAAACTCATTTTATCTTAACATTATGAGTCCATTAACCGTTATTTCATTGAAAAATGCTCGAAAAATATTGAAACAATGGACAAGACTGAAATTTATCAAAAGTAAAGCTTGAAATGAATGAAATTAATCAAAATAGCAAATTTTTCTAAAATACAAAGCGGATAAGATGAAAGTCGGTGCCTCAGATATCGCAGCACGAACTTCTTTGCACAACCTTCTTGAGGACCGTTTTGAGCTCAATTTTTTGTTTAAGGGATCTAGAGTACTTTGTCGATGCCCTAAGATGTAATGTTCTTCTTTTTGTAGAGACCCGACCATCATATGTTCAATCTTCAATCCATATTTGAGCTGCCTTTTTCTAGGTTTTCAACTCAAATCCCTTTGGTCTCAAGTGAGCCCTTTGCGAGTTTTCGCCTTGGCCTCTTTTTTTGTTTTTTTAGGAAAAGTATTTCTTGACTGAATCTGAATTCACAACATTAGGCAAGTTCTTGCCATCCATCTCGGTCAATATCAACGCTCCTCCAGAAAAGGCCTTCTTTACCACATAAGGTCCTTCCCAGTTTGGCATCCATTTTCCTCTAAAGTCCTTTTGTATAGGGAGGATCTTTTTCAATACTAGGTCTCCCTCGTGGAATTTTATAGGGTAAATCTTTTTGTTGTACGCTCGCATCATTCATTTTTTATACATCTGACCATGACGGATGGCTTTCAACCTTTTCTCTTCAATCAAATTTAGCTGATCATAGCGGGATTGAATCCATTCTGCTTGATCCAACTTTAATTTTCACAAAACTCGGAGAGAAAGAATCTTGATTTCAATAGGAAAAACCACCTCCATTCCATAAACCAATGAGAAAGATGTTGCCACGGTGGAGGTCTTGACAGACGTTTGATAAGCATAGAGGAAAAATGGTAACTTCTCATGCCAATCTTTATAAGTCTCAGTCATTTTTCCCACGATCTTCTTAATATTTTTATTGGCTGCCTCGACTGCACTGTTCATTTTTGGGCGATACGCTAACGAGTTGTGGTGTCTGATCTTAAACTTACTGCAGACTTCGGATATTGTGCTGTTGTTCAAATTCAATGCATTGTCAGATATGATCCTTTCTGGCATTCCATATAGACAAAATGATTTCCTTCTTTAGGAATTTGCTAACTGCCAACTTTGTAACATTAGCATATGAAGCGGCCTCTACCCACTAGGTAAAGTAGTCGATAACCACAAAGATGAATCAATGTCCATTTGAAGCTTTTGGCGAAATTGGCCTAATGACATCCATGCCCTACTTAGAAAAAGGTCATGGAGAAGTCATAACATACAGAGGCGAAGAAGGTATATGGATCTTGTCTCCATAAATTTGGCACTTATGGCACTTCTTGGCATAACTGATACAATCCCCTTCCATTGTAGACTAATAATACTCGAATCTCATGATTTTCCTGGCCATTGTAAAACCATTGGCATGTGTTCCACAGACACCCCCATGGACTTCTTCCAAGATTTTCTTAGCCTCGACAGCGTCTACACATCTTAGTAGCACTTGATCCTTTCTTCTTTTGTATAGGATCTCCCCATTCAAGACATAATATTTGGCCAGTCTTCTCAGCATCCTTTTGTCATTCTCAGTTTCTTGGTCAGGGTATTCACGATTCTTCACGTATCGCAGTATATCGTGGTACCAATGGTGATCGTCCTTTTCTTCTTCTTCTTTGATGTTGTAACAATGAGCCGGAACCTCATAAATACTCATCTGGATAGGTTTTACATCATTTTGTTTATTCACTTTAATCATGGAAGCCAAAGTAGCTAAAGCATCAGCCATCTGATTTTCATCTCGCGGTAATGTCCTCAAACTCTTCAATTAGCTCCAGAACCAGCCTTCGATAATTGATCAACTTGAGGTCTCTAGTCTCCCATTCTTCCTTAAGTTGATAGATCACTAGTGTAGAATCCCCATATACATCTAGCACTTTGATCTTACGTTCTTACGCGGATACCCATAATGCATGCTTTGTATTCCGCCATATTATTTGTGCAATCAAAATCCAATTTACTAGTAAAGGGAGAATGATATCCATTTGGGGATACCAGAACTGCCCCAATTCCATTACCCACAGCATTTAAGGCTCTGTCAAAATTTAGCTTCCAAGGATAACCTTCTTGAGAGTCTTCTTCAGTGGTTGCCACGTACATTAGATATTCATTGGAGAAGTCAAAGTTCAAAGGCTCGTAATCTTCTAAAGCTCTATTGGCTAGAAAATCTGCTATTGCACTCCCTTTTACAGCTTTCTGATTCACATAGACTATATCAAATTCGGAAAGCAGAACTTGCTACTGGGACATCTTTCCATTCAAAGCAATCGAATCCATCATGTACTTTAAAGGGTTTAGTTTCGAGATGAGCCAAGTTATGTGGTACAACATGTACTGTCTCAATCTTCGGGTTGTCCAGATTAAAGCACAACACAAATTCTCAATTGGCGAGTATCTCGTCTCACACTCAATGAACTTTTTACTGAGGTAGTATATCGCCCTTTCTTTCCTTCCTGACTCATCGTGTTGGCCAAGCACACATCCCATAGAATTTTTAAATACTGCCAAATCCAGTATCAGTGGCTTATCTGGATTGGGTGGCGTCAGCACTAGGGCATTGGACATGTATTATTTAACCTTGTCAAAAGTTTTCTAGCATTCGTCATCCCATACACCTGGATTGTGTTTCTTGAGAAGACGGAATATGGGGTCACATTTCTCATTTAGTTGTGAAATAAACTAGGTAATGTAATTTAACCTCCTTAAGAAACCTCAAAGTTCTCTTTAAGTACGCTTCGGAGGTAGCTTCTGTATAGCCTTGAGTTTATCCGGGTCAATCTCAATCCTCTTTTTGTTGACTAAGAATCCTAGCAATTTCCCTGACCTAGCCCCTAAGGCACGTTTTGCTGGATTGAGCTTTAACTGGAATTTCCTCAATCTCGAGAATAATTTCCTCAAGACTCGCACATGCTTCTCTTTTGTTCAGGATTTGGCGATCATATCATCGACATAAACTTTAATTTCTTTGTGCATCATATCATGGAATAGGGTTACCATAACTCTCTGATATGTCTCTCTCATATTTTTCAGTCAAAATGGCATCACCTTATAGCAAAATGTTCCTCACATGGTTACAAATGTGGTCTTATTCATATCTTCAAGATGAATCTTTATCTGGTTGTAACTGGAGAAGCCATCCATAAAGGAGAACAGTGAATAACCTGTCCTGTTGTCCACTAAGATGTCGATGTGAGGCAACGGGAAATTATCTTTCGGGCTAGCTTTATTTAAATCTTTATAGTCTACACACATTCATACTTTCATATCTTTCTTAGGGACAGGGACAATATTGGCTGCCCATTCTGAGTATTTGACCACTTGTAAGAAAATAGCATCGAATTGCTTTTTGACCTCTTCTTTTATTTTTAGCGAAACATCGGGCCTCATCCTTCAGAGCTTCTGTTGAACTGGCTTACACTCTTCCTTTATAGGGAATCGGTGTACCACGATATCAGTACTTAATCCAGGCATATCTTGATACGACCATGCGAAAACATCTTTGAATTCTTCGAGTAACTCAATGAGGTCTCACTTTGTCTCTGCGGGTAATGCAAGCTCCAATTTTCACTTCTTTTCCTTCTTCTAAAACCATAATCTTTGCTGACTCTTTATGAGGTAGAATCTATTTCTTATCTTGTTCCACCATCCTTAACAAATCAAGAGATAGGTTACAATCTCTGTCATCTTCAAAATCCGGAGGTTGCTCTAAACATATATCTCACTCAAATGGAGATTCAGAGTTAATAGCAGCATCGCTCATATCATTGACATCTGGAGACCTATTATAGGGATGAAGAAAAATCTAAAGAACAAAAGAATCTAAGATTAATTATTGTATGGTATGATCATGAACGAAATGAAAGAATAGAAGAATATTTGCTCGGAATAAGACAGAAAGATGCATTTCATTGAAATAAAGACATTGGACATAGGCTTATTTCACAAAAGGATTCTTATAACTCCTAGGCTTAAAGTAATAAGCGTGTTTTGAGTGTTACTATGAATTAGCTCTAAAAACTACAGGAATCTCTTCCGCAATCCAATTGTTCAGAACACTTCCAGGTACATAGGGGCAAATGCCTGATAAATTTTCTCCACCAATTCTTTCTTCTGATATGGCGTTGATGTTCATATTTCCTAACATTTCTTCAGTGGTCTCTTTTCTTGCCATCTTTCGTTCAGGGTGAATAGTTCCTCCTGACATGAAAGTTATGGATATATGGGGAAAGATCATCAGTTCCCACTTGACCTCTTCCCCACTCAGTCACGCTCTTCTCCTTTCTTATTTCTTCTCCAACTTATTCTTCCTTTGCTTCGCATCTAGCTTATATCCCAAGCCAAAGCGATCTCATTTTTCCATCAAAATTGGTACCTCAACTCTTTCTTGGAGATATTTCCCGAGTCTATTTCCTGATATGGCTCCCTTTTCAACCGTCAGTCGTAGGCCCATCTTCGTAGTTTTGGATATTTTGGGCATAAGGATCTTGTTTCCTTCGACAATGAAGGTTGCATTTACAAATTCCAACGATCGAAAAGAACATTCTATCGCTTCATCGTCTGCCCCTATGTATGGTGCGTCACTGGTTATGGATGCAATAATGTCTTCTTCTGCATTTATTGTTACCAGTCAACCCTCAATTATCAACTTTAGATTTTGATACAGTGATGATTGTACTGCCCCTGCAGAGTGAATCCAAGGCCTCCTTAGCAAGCAATTATAAGAAGGCTTGATGTCCACCACCAGGAAATCTACTTCATATGTGTTTGGACCAATCAAAAGAGATATCTCGATCCTTCCCATTACCTTTCTTTCGGTACCATTAAATGCTCTCACTATGTTCTGACATGTCTTAATATGAGATTTATACACAGGCAACCTACTCAGTGTAGACAAGGGTAAGACATTTAGGGCCAATCCATATCAATTAACACCCTTGGCAGTGTATATCTCTTGCAGCTGGTGGTAATATGCAAAGCCTTAGTCGATCCCATGCCCTTGGTGGTATTTCATCATCATTAAAAAAGATGAATTTATTAGTGCTTATGTTACTGACCAGACATGTAATATTCCGAAATAGGGCCTAAACGGAACAGTGGTTGCGAAACCACAAATTCAGGGTAAAAAAAAAATATATATATATATAATTTATTATTATTTTGAGGTTCATGGTATGATTACATGATTGTGTGAAAATTTCGTGATAAAATTCTATGCATAAAGTGCTTAAATTGAGGTTCGGGACTAATCGAATAATTTGCAAAACTTGCATTCTAGAAGTTTTTAGTATGAAATTATTTTGGAATATTAATTAGGAGATCTTAAATGGTAATTTGACCAATTTTAAGTTCATGGACAAAATTAGGACATGGAAGGAATTTTTGAAAGTTTAGTAAGGAGGGCATTTTGGTCATTTGGTTATTAACATTAATAAAAGGTAAAAAGATGATAAAATTGTATCATCTTCTTCAAGTTACCAGCAGAACCTTACCTCTCTCCATAGCTAGGGTTTCTTCAACTTTCAAGCTTCATAGTAAGTGATTCCAAGCCCGCTTTTAATGATCTTTACGTTTTGAAATCCGGTAGCTCGATAAAGCTTATGCTAGCAATAATTTAAGTTAGGAATCAAATTTGGAAAAATACCCATAGGTGAAATTTGTGTATTTTGATGTTTTATGATGGAATATGAGGTTTTAAATTATGTTAGACAACTTGTGCTACTTGGTTTTAAGCGAAAACGAGTAAAAGGCTTAATCGGTAAAAATACCTAATAGTCATAAGTACATGTTAGTGTGTGAATTTGATGTTGCCATAGAAGGAAAAATGATCAGCATGTCATAAAACATAAGAAAATAGGATGAAGTTTAATTTACGAGCCTTGGGGCAAAAGTGCAAATATGTGAAAGTTTAGGGCAAAATGTAATTTTCCAAAGTTTGAGTAAAGGGTTGTTTTGATAAATGTTGATATTAAATAAGCTAAATTTGCTATTATAGATCAAGAAGAGTGAAACTCGAGAGTAGATCGGGAAAAGAAAAGTAAAGGACTAAATTGTAAAGTTTAGTCACATTTTGTATCGAGGTAAGTTTCTGATAAATAAATGCAATATTCTTTTATTTTACATTATTATTGTCAATTTCAGCATTTATATATTTATGTTATGAAAATATTTAAAGTCGAATTTAAGGTGAAGTGACAGAGGAAAAGTGTTAGAAAGCCTGGTTGAACCCTAGGAATGTTAGGATATTAGGGTTGACAGTGATGAATCTAAATGAGCCATGTAAGTCCTTATTAGAAATATGGCTTTGGAGACATGATTGAGCCATGTAAGTCCATATTATATATGGCATTGGAGACAGAATAATTCATGTAAGTCCATGTCAAAGACATGGCATTGGCGAGATATTGATAGACAGAGCGACCCTAGTATCCTTAGTATTCCGAGTGGTTCAACGGGTCAGGATACGAGTTAAATTACAGTGAATTAACAGCAAAGGAAAAGTAGATTATACTTATGAAAAAGGAAAGGTCAGGTAAGAAAGAAGGTAAGGGAATAAAGAAGAAGATAGAAATTGAGAAGTAAAGAAATTTATGATGTTAGATGATATTATGCATAATTATCCATTATGTTGAATGTTGTGATTTATTTGCTTGTAAGCTTACTAAGCCTAGTGCTTAATCTCTTTATTTTCTTCTTCTTATAGTACTTATCTAGCCACTCGGGATCGAAGGAAAGCGTCGGAGGCCGATCACACTATCAAAGAAATAACTCGGTATAATTAGACGTTTTGTTTTGTGTATGGCATGTATAGAAACTTAGCCACTTTTGGTATAATATGAACAATGAATGATGTGTAAATACTTGCTAGTGATTAGCTAATAAAATGGCCGATGATATGCATGTTTATTAATATGTATGATTGAATGGTGATTATCACATGAAAATTATGAAAATGTGAAAGTAACCTAAAAGCAGATTCAAGTAATGTAAATGACGTAACTTTGAAAAATCACTAAAATTTCATAAACATAGTTTGAAGATGAATAATATATGAAATTAAATCTTATTATGTCTATTTTCTTATGGAATAATAAAAATAGGTAAAGGTATTATATTTCATGATATATCTGAGTTTTAGTGAAACAGGTCGAGCGATTTCGGAACCCTGTTTCAACTTTGGAAATTCACCATAAATTGTACAAAACTAACTAGAAGGTATACTTTATATGGTTATAATCCTTGTTGAGTCTAGTTTTAATAGAAACAAATGGCTTAGTGATATGAATTTTTTACAGGAAGAAACATGGTTCGTAGTAACAAGAGGTTAGTGCAGTCGAGTTTTGAAATAGGGGAAACTTTAACTAATAAACTGTACTAATTGGCCAAGTAAAAAATCTATGAAAAAAATTAGTAGATAGATATATGAGTCTAGTTTCATGAAAAATTTACGGATCTTAATTTCGAGTTTCAAACTCAAGATATGAATTTTAGGCGACACTGACGCAGAATGGCGATACATTCGAAATGCTTAAATAAACAATTTAAACCTATTTAAGGGATAGAATAAGTTTAGTAATGCCTCGTGCTCGATTCTCGCAAATGATCTCGGGTAAGGAGTGTTACATTTATTGGTATCGAGCAGGTTTAGTCGGTTCTCGGAACAGTTAGTGTGAGAAAAGTCTAACTATACATGCCATACTTGTATTTTGATAGTGTGACGACTCTCGACGATTTTTTTAAATATTTTGTTTTATAGTAATGGATCCGGGTGAGCGGTGATGATGATGTAGAAAGTAATGCGCTGCTTCACGTAAAGGCGGCGCCATCTGAGAATAGGCCAGTAGTAGTTGATCAGGGAGGAGTGACTCGAGAAGCTCTCTTCCGAGCTTTGAATGATTTGTTTACCGAGTTCGTTCATACGAATCCGGCAGTTAGACCTCCACCCTCTCATGATTCTCAGGCTACCCATTTAGCTCAAGCTTCCCGATCCACGTGTGCGGTGGTAAGAGAAAAACCACCAGTTGATAGAATCAGGAAACAAGGGGCAGAAGAGTTCCGAGCAACAAAAGATGATGATGCAGAAAGAGCAGAATTTTGGTTAGAAAATACTATCAGAGTCTTTGACGAATTATCTTGTACACCCGAGGAATGTATGAAATGTGTAGTATCACTTCTTAGAGACTCAGCCTACTACTGGTGGAAGACACTTGTATCAGTTGTACCGAAAGAGAGGGTCACTTGGGATTTCTTTCAGGAAGAATTTCGTAAAAAGTACATCAGTCAGAGGTTTATTGACCAGAAGAGAAAGGAATTCCTGGAATTGAAACAAGGCAATATGACGGTGACCGATTATGAGCGTGAATTTGTCAGGCTCAGTAAATATGCTCAAGAATGTGTGTCCACAGAGGCTATCCTGTGTAAAAGGTTTGAGGATGGGTTAAATGATGATATCCGACTGTCAGTGGGTGTCCTAGAAATAAAAGAGTTCGTTATTTTAGTTGAGAGAGCCTGTAAGGCAGAGGAGCTATTAAAAAGAAAAGGCAAAGTTGAGATAGAGACACAAGATACAAAGAAGAGACAGATGAGTAGATCATTTCAGGCTACATCCAAGAGGCCCAGAGAGTTTTCTACGGATCTAGCTTTTGGCGGGGCAATCTAGTCAGAATAGAGGTAGCAGATTTAAGGATCCGAAGGCTCAGACCACCTCGACTACGAGTGTAGGTAATGTCAGACAGGGTAGATCAGGGTGTCCACGGTGTGGTAGACTTCATTATGGTCCTTGTCGGGCAGGCGAAAATGTTTGCTATAAATGTGGTGCTCCAGATCATTTTGTACGAGAATGTCCAGAAGTGGCTAGCCGAGACGTAACACGAGTGCTAGATCGGAAATGCTCCTACTAGAGGCGATCACCGAGGCAACCGGAGTAGGAGTAGGTAATGAGGTACCTCTAGAGATTCTACTGTGAGACCGGATGTTAGAGCCCTGCAAGGACTTATGCTATTCGTGCACGCCAAGAGGCATCCTCCCCGATGTGATTACGGTACATTTTCTCTACATGATATTAATGTCATTGCTCGATTGATCCGGTTCAACTCATTCTTATGTTTGTATGAAATTGATGCCTAGTATAAGTATGCCTATAGAATCTACAGAATTTGTGATTAAAGTATCGAATCCATTAGGCAAGCATGTATTAGTAGATAAGGTATGTAGAAATTGTCCTTTAATGATTAGAGGCTACTGTTTTTCGGCCGATCTCATGCTATTGCCATTTGATGAGTTTGATGTGATTCTTGGTATGGATTGGTTGACTACACATGATGTGATAGTGAATTGTGGAAAGAAATTTATTGAGTTGAAGTGTGAAAATGGTGAAATTCTTCGGATTAATTGGAAGAGTCAGATAGTTCATTTCCTATAATTTCTGTTATGTCTGCTCAGAAATACTTGAGAAAAGGGTATGAAGCTTATCTTGCTTTTGTGTTGAACACTAAAGATCCAGAATTGAAAATTGAATCAATGCCTGTGGTATGTAAGTTTCCCGATGTGTTTCCGGAAGAACTATCAGGTTTGCCTCCTGTTAGAGAAGTTGAGTTTGGTATTGAGTTGATTCCAGGTACCACGCCCATTTCTATTGCTCCTTATAGAATGGCTCTATTGGAATTGAAAGAATTGAAAGCTCGATTGCGTGAATTAACAGATAAAGGCTTTGTAAGACCCAGTAGTTCACCATAGGGTGCACCAGTGCTATTTGTGAAAAAAAAGACGGATCGATGAGATTGTGCATAGATTATCGGCAACTTAACAAGGTAACAGTAAAGAACAAGTATCCATTGCCTAGAATTGATGATTTGTTTGATCAATTGAAGGGAGCTACTGTGTTTTCCAAGATAGATTTGAGATCCGGATACTATCAGTTGCGAGTTAAAGAGTCAGATGTCCTGAAGACTGCTTTCCGGACTAGGTATGGTCATTATGAGTTCCTTGTGATGCCATTTGGCTTGACTAATGCTCCTGCCATTTTATGGACTTAATGAACTGAATTTTAGACCATACTTAGATAAGTTTGTAGTTGTGTTCATTGATGATATTTTGATTTATTCTCATGATGAGACCGAGCATGCGAGCATTTGAGAACAGTTTACAAATTCGAGAGATAATCGGTTGTATGCCAAGTTCAAGAAAAGTGAGTTCGTTACGAGAAGTTGGTTTTCTTGGACATATTGTCTCGGTGAAGGTATTAAGGTTGATCTGAGTAAGATTTCAACCATTGTTGATTGGAAGCCTCCTAGAAATGTATCAGAAGTTAGAAGTTTTCTTGGTCTTGCCGGATATTACAGACGATTTGTGGAGGGATTTTCCATGATAGCTACACCGTTGACGAGACTGCTACGGAAGGATGTTAAGTTTGAAGATGGCACCTTATGAAGCTTTGTATGGACGTAAATGCCGCACACCTTTATATTGGACAGAGCTTAAAGAAAGCCAGATTTACGGGGTTGATCTAGTTAAAGAAACGGAAGAAAAAGTGAAAGTTATCAGAAATTGTTTAAAAGCAGCTTCAGACAGGCAGAAGTCGTATGCAGATTTAAAAAGAAAAGAGATCGAATATCAAGTTGGTGACAAAGTTTTTTTGAAAGTATCCCCGTGGAAGAAAGTTCTCAGATTTGGCAAGAAAGGCAAACTAAGTCCACGTTTTATTGGACCGTTTGAAGTGATTGAGAGAGTCGGACCATTAGCATATCGGTTAGCTTTACCGATTGAGTTAGAGAAGATTCATAATGTATTTCATGTGTCTATGCTACGTCGTTATCGTTTAGATCCGTCACATGTGATTTCTCAAACAGAGGTTGAGATTCAGCCAGACATGACTTACGGTGAAGAACCGGTAAAGATTCTAGCTCGAGAGGTAAAGCAATTAAGGAACAAAAGTATTGTACTTGTGAAAGTACTATGGAATGACATGGGGTAGACGAGGCTACATGGGAACCCGAAGAGGCTATCTAAAACAGTACCCATATCTCTTCACGGTAAGATTTTGGACGAAAATCCCTAAAGGGGGGAGAAATGTAACATTAGAAATAGGGCCTAAACGAATAAAGTGGTTGCGAAACCACAAATTCAGGTAAAAATATATATATATATATATATATATATATAATTTATTATTATTTTGAGGTTCATGGTATGATTACATGATTGTGTGAAAATTTCGTGATAAAATTCTATGCATAAAGTGCTTAAATTGAGGTTAGGGACTAAATCGAATAATTTGCAAAACTTGCATTCTAGAAGTTTTTAGTATGAAATTATTTTGGAATATTAATTAGGAGATCTTAAATGGTAATTTGACCAATTTTAAGTTCATGGACAAAATTAGGACATGGAAGGAATTTTTGAAAGTTTAGTAAGGAGGGGCATTTTGGTCATTTGGTTATTAACATTAATAAAAGGTAAAAAGATGATAAAATTGTATCATCTTCTTCAAGTTACCAGCAAAACCTTACCTCTCTCCATAGCTAGGGTTTCTTCAACTTTCAAGCTTCATAGTAAGTGATTCCAAGCCCCGTTTTTAATGATCTTTACGTTTTTGAAATCCCGGTAGCTCGATAAAGCTTATGCTAGCAATAATTTAAGTTAGGAATCAAATTTGGAAAAATACCCATAGGTGAAATTTGTGTATTTTGATGTTTTATGATGGAATATGAGGTTTTAAATTATGTTAGACAACTTGTGCTACTTGGTTTTAAGCGAAAACGAGTAAAAAGGCTTAATCGGTAAAAATACCTAATAGTCATAAGTACATGTTAGTGTGTGAATTTGATGTTGCCATAGAAGGGAAAAATGATCAGCATGTCATAAAACATAAGAAAATAGGATGAAGTTTAATTTACGAGCCTTGGGGCAAAAGTGCAAATATGTGAAAGTTTAGGGCAAAATGTAATTTTTCCAAAGTTTGAGTAAAGGGTTGTTTTGATAAATGTTGATATTAAATAAGCTAAATTTGCTATTATAGATCAAGAAGAGCGAAATTTGAGAGTAGATCGGGAAAAGAAAAGTAAAGGACTAAATTGTAAAGTTTAGTCACATTTTGTATCGAGGTAAGTTCTGATAAATAAATGCAATATTCTTTTATTTTACATTATTATTGTCAATTTCAGCATTTATATATTTATGTTATGAAAATATTTAAAGTCGAATTTAAGGTGAAGTGACAGAGGAAAAGTGTTAGAAAGCCGGTTGAACCCTAGGAATGTTAGGATATTAGGGTTGTGAGATGAACGAAATGAGCCATGTAAGTCCATATTAGAAATATGGCTTTGGAGACAGGATTGAGCCATGTAAGTCCATATTATATATGGCATTGGAGACAGAATAATTCATGTAAGTCCATGTCAAAGACATGGCATTGGCGAGATATTGATAGACAGAACGGCCTTAGTATCCTTAGTATTCCGAGTGGTTCAACGGGTCAGGATACGAGTTAAATTACAGTGAATTAACAGCAAAGGAAAAGTAGATTATACTTATGAAAAAGGAAAGGTCAGGTAAGAAAGAAGGTAAGGGAATAAAGAAGAAGATAGAAATTGAGAAGTAAAGAAATTTATGATGTTAGATGATATTATGCATAATTATCCATTATGTTGAATGTTGTGATTTATTTGCTTGTAAGCTTACTAAGCCTAGTGCTTAATCTCTTTATTTTCTTCTTCTTATAGTACTTATCTAGCCACTCGGGGATCGAAGGAAACGTCGGAGGTCGATCACACTATCAAAGAAATAACTCGGTATAATTAGACGTTTTGTTTTGTGTATGGCATGTATAGAAACTTAGCCACTTTTGGTATAATATGAACAATGAATGATGTGTAAATACTTGCTAGTGATTAGCTAATAAAATGGCCGATGATATGCATGTTTATTAATATGTATGATTGAATGGTGATTATCACATGAAAATTATGAAAAATGTGAAAGTAACCTAAAAATAGATTCAAGTAACAGCAATGACGTAACTTTGAAAAATCACTAAAAATTGCATAAACATAGTTTGAAGATGAATAATATATGAATGTCTATTTTCTTATGGAATAAGAAAAATAGGTAAAGGTATTATATTTCATGATATATCTGAGTTTTAGTGAAATAGGGTCGAGCGATTTCTGGAACCCCTGTTTCAACTTTGGAAATTCACCATAAATTGTACAAAACTAATTAGAAGGTATACTTTATATGGTTATAATCCTTGTTGAGTCTAGTTTTACTAGAAACAAACGTCTTAGTGATATGAATTTTGTACAGGAAGAAACATGGTTCGTAGTAACAAGAGGTTAGTGCAGTCGAGTTTTGAAATAGGGGAAACTTTAACTAATAAACTGTACTAATTGGCCAAGTAAAAAAATCTATGAAAAAAAATTAGTAGATATATATATGAGTCTAGTTTCAGGAAAAATTTACGGATCTTAATTTCGAGTTTCGGAACTCAAGATATGAATTTTTAGGCGACTACTGACGCAGAATGGCGATACATTCAAATGCTTAAATAAACAATTTAAACCTATTTAAGGGATAGAATAAGTTTAGTAATGCCTCATGCTCGATTCTGGCAACAGTCTCGGGTAAGGAGTGTTACAAGACAGTCTAGCTTGTTGATGTAGACATCATTAGCGACATAAGTTTCATTTAACACTTTCCGAGCTTAAAAGTAAAGCTACGATGTACCTCTGAGCTTAAGAGTAAAGCTAGCATTGATATGCGAGCTGGTTGTTTATGCAATTGCTCCATAATGCTATACTCGTTATGCTTTAAGAATTTCAAAAACTCTTTAGCCTCCTTTTCAATTATCGGCTCGTTAACAGGCAATTCAAGTCTAGCTGTCTTTTCCCTTTTTATTCCATCGCCAAGGCTTTTCCTTTTGCAAGCTCAGCTCTTGCATTTGATGGATCATAGCGCCTTCTATTGCACGTGTAGAAACCCACATTTTGACCTTCTGAAGCGCTAATTGGGTTCTCTTTTCCCGGTAACATCACGTTGCAGTTATAATTCTAGGGAACCCTCTTGCTGTCCTTGTAGGGAAAGGCTACAGGTTTCTAGATTATGACCCTCTACAGGTTTCTGGATTATGACCCTTGATGCAATTTGTACTCTGGCTGTATTGCTCTTTGGCTGTGAAATAATAACCACTAGGTGGTTGACTTTATGGACCTTCTCCGTTGATTTTTCTTCTGAGGCGCACACATATTCTCCTTCTAGGCCTTTGGTGTACTCAAAGAATTTTAGCTCCTTATTATCCATCAGACCTTATACTAAGGCCCTGAATTCAATACATCTTTGAATCTCATAACCTTTCTCATTATAGAACTCACAGTAGTTTCTTGCTTCTCGGGATTTCTCCCCTAAATCTTGTGTAATTAATCCACTTTCTACCATTTTCTTCCAAACCTCTCTCAATGGGGTTTTCACTTCTTCTATATTCATCTTGATTCTCTTTCCCGCATTCTCGATTATCACGTTTTCCTCTTTGTCAGAATGGTTGGGTAACAGATTCTCTGCACCAGATTGATCATCGAATCTCACAATGCCCATTTTGATAAGTTTTTTGATTAACTTTTTAAAAGCGGTGCAATTTTCGATCGACTGTCCCGTGATTCCTGCGTGGTATTCACATTGGGGATTCGCATCGTACCATTTTGGGAATGGAGGTTGCATATGTTTTAAGTAGAAAGGGGATACTACACGTGCATCAAACAAATTTTGGTACAACTCCCTATACGTCATCGGGATGGGTGTAAACTGGAGTTTATCCATATTTTATTTTATATTGGATTCTTGACTTGGGGGGCCTTGCTGGCTAGTAGGCACTGCCCTTAGCTGGCTTACAATAATCGGCTTTGAATAGCTATTTTCATACACACTCGCATTATTTACCTCATTTTCCTTCTTTCTCGGGGCCATTCTCTTGGCATTTTCCCCGGCTTCTATTTTTCCACATCTTATTACATTTTCTATCATCTCACCGGATATTATTATGTCTGAGAAACTCTTAGGTATGCTTCTCAGCATCTGATTAATGAATGGAGCCTTTAGGGTATTAATGAAGAGCATTGTCATTTCCTTTTCTAGCAGAGGTAGTTGGACTTGCATGGCGACTTCCCTCCACCTTTGAGCATATTGCCTGAAGCTCTTGCTTGGCTTTTTCTCCATGTTTTGCAGAGTGATTTTGTCAGGTACCATATCTGTTACATGACCATATTATTTCATGAAGGCTTGTGGTAGGTCCTTTGATAAACCGTAATTTATACATATTTCTATCCCATGCTTAACACATTTTATGGATGATTTTTCCTTAAAATTGGTGAATTCGATGCTCCTAATGCCTTAATTTCATATTTTATACTTAGGTGAGTATAGGAGAGTGAAAGTAATAAGAAACGAACCAAAAATGGAGGAAATGGGCCAACGTACGAAATCAACATGGCCTGGACCTCCTCACACGGGCAGACTACATGGTCGTGTCAATTTGGCAGAATCGAAGCACGACTCATACGATTGGACCACACGCTTGTGCCTATTTAACAGGCTTGACCATGGCCTGAAGTAATCACACACGGGCGTGTCCCTATCGAGCCCAAATTAAGTCCAATTCGAAAAAGTCCAATTTTGAGGGTTCTTAGGCATTCTAAATCCTATAAAGACACCCTAGAGGAGGAGAAAAAGGGGACACACAGAGAAGGAAGTAGGGAACTACTCAAGGAAAGCTGATTGATCCATCTCAGAAGCTGGATTCATCATCAAGACTGAAGATCTCCCCTCAATTTCCCTTCAGAAGTTTTGGGTTTTTCTTTATGTTTTGTATTCATTATTCTTCTGAGATGTTTACCTTTTTAGTTATAAACTAAAACCCCTCAATACCTAAAGGGAATGAAACCTAAGACAGATCTTGTTATTATTATCTGAATTGTATGATAAATATTTGACTTGCTCTTAATTATGTGTTCTTAATTCTTGTTTTGATATTCCAGGATATTGATTCAAGTTAAGCTCTTATTTAGAGGAGGAATAGACCCCGTCTAATAGTACATTTGTCATAATTAAGCAGAGTTGATTGCGCGCCTAGAGATAGGGTGACAAGATTTTGTCAGATTAGGAGGCAAGGAATTACTCAAGGAAAGCTGATTGATCCATCTTAGAAGTCGGATTCACCTTCAAGATGAAAGATCTCCCTTTAATTTCCCTCATGAGTTTTTGGGTTTTCTTTATGTTTTGTATTCATTATTCTTCTGAGATGTTTTCTTTTATAATTATGAACTAAAACCCTAAATACCTAAGGGGAATGAAACCTAAGACGGATCTTATTATTATTATCTGAATTGTATGATAAATATTTGACTTGTTCTTAATTATGTGTTCTTAATTCTTGTTTTAATATTCCAGGATATTGATTCAAGTTAATACTCTTATTTAGAGGAGAAATAGACCCTGTCTAAGAGTAAAATTGTCATAATTAAGCGGAGTTGATTGCACGCCTAGAGATGGGGTGATAAGATTTCACCGGTTTAGGGTGAAACCTAATAAGGGGATCCATAGATCAAGTTAATGCAACACTAGGGCGTTGATTAGAAAGAGATTTCAGTTAATCAACCCGGGGTTAGACGTTATTAGTCTCGAGAGAGATAATAATATAACTTAGGGATTTCTACGGATCAAGTCAAATGAATAAATCGTCTAGTTCAGAGTCAAATAACAAGTGAAGTCTAGGTGGATTTTTCCTTAGGTATTGTCTTAATTCAATCGTTTTTTTCAAAAGTAATTCCCCAATTCTATTTTCTGTGAATTCTTAGTTTAGTTAATTAGTTAGTTAAAACAACCCCATTATTCTTAGGCTAGATAATAAAAAGAAAGTCATTACTAGTACTTTTAGTTCCTTTGGGTTAAACAATCCAATCTTACTAAAGCTATACTACTGTTCGATAGGTACATTTGCCTTCATCGTGATAATAGTTAGTTTCAATAACGATTCATTATAAATATTTAAAACCTATCACGAATATCACGTATCATCCTTCCATGAATTAATTTGGGCACGGCTTAGCAGATTATACCATTTGGCCGCAGCCCCGGTCAGGCTGACTTGGAAACAGTGAATTAACAACTGATTATTATTGACATATCCTGTCATCTTACGACAGAATATCATAATGTGAGCTTCGGGTAGTTGGTCCCATTATATTTCTCAAACTCTGACGTCTTAAACTTGGGCGGGAGCACTAGATCTAGAACCAAGTTCAAGTCTTTAGCATCAATTCCACAATGGTAATCAGCACTTTCTAATGCATTAAATTTCTCTTCTAACCATCTACATCAATCTTCAAGTTGCTTTGGGAACTCCACTATCGCCTTTTCTATTTCTGCTACATCATCAAGATTAGGGACAATGGGATTTGCTAGATTGTCTCCTGGGTTAGAGCCTAAACCTGTCAGGAAACTTGTTGGTGTCGAGGTACCTGTCTAATATTGGGGCCTGATGTTAACGGATATCCTTTGTGGATATGCATTTGGTTGTGGTTGGGTGTTTTTTGGCGTAAAGCCTGGAGGATAAGCAGGGTCCTTGTTATTGTCCCCGGAATTGACCATAAGGCTCTTTCCTTTTTCTAGCCCTCCAGTCAGCAACTGGGTTAATTGGCTCATCATATTCTTTTGGGATTCTAGCATCTGATCCCTCATGTCTTGTTGAATTTTGGCCAATTGTTATTGCATCTGTATTTGCAGCTGATCTTGTATTTCTTTTTGCATTTACTCTAATCTTTCCAATCTTTGGTCCATTGCTTTAGTTTTCCTTCGTGTACCATAACGATATTCCAGGGTAACTGCCATGATTTTAGGGTCGATTTTAGGGTCTCTTTGTGAGATTTAATGCACATAATGCAATGTAATGCTAATGCATGAAATGTATACAAAAAAGGCACTGATTTTGATTCAATTTCATTAGAGTAACTTTTCTATAAAATAAATTTATTCACATAAAACGAATTACATATAAGGTCTTACCCTAATACTTAAGGCCTTGACCTTCCTAAGAAGCCAAGCTAACTCTCTGCCTCGATCTGACTCTGACTCGTATTTCAAACTGAGTACATCAGTCTGGACTGCTAAGGTTTGTAAATGATCAGCCACCTCTCTTACTTGAGTTAAAAATGCACCCATAACGTAATCCCTATCCCTAACCTGATCTTGAGATCAATGAAGCTGCTCTTGCCACTGCTCATTATTTGCTTCCAGGAGTTCAATTCGAAGTTCACAGTTTTATAGCGTGATTTTGAGTTCTTCTATCTTTTCTTTTAGCTCTTCAATTTTGTTCTGGCTAGCTTTCAACTTAATTACAGAGTTACGACTATGATACTAATGTAGGGATTTTTCTAACTCTGACACTCAAGTTTTTAACCCCACATTCTCATTTTGACTTTCTACCAAACTCCCTTACAGAATGTCTTCTCATGCTTGAGTATCTCATAATTTCCTTTCCCATTGACTGGCTCTACTTTTCCCTCTTTAATTTCTTGATGCCATTGTTCTGACGTTTTTCCCAGACCGGCAGTTCTTATTGACAATCGCAACTTCTTGTAATTCGTTTTCAAACTATTCAAATCTTCTTCAACTTTATTCTTCCCCTTTCTCAGCTTCTCGGATTATAGTTTCTGGACATCGACATCCAGTCCTAGCTATATTTTCTCCTCCTCCAATTGCTCTATCCTTTTTTTCTAGTTCCAATCTCTTTCTCTCAAAATCCTGTTTGATGATCTCTAGCTCGGACGGGATTACCTACAAGTGTTCTTCTATTGAATGAGTGTATTTTTGGTTTGATGTAGGGATGTTGTCGTTGGTTCTCTGACCCCACCACCGGTCGTACTCAGGGGTAGTCTTCGAGTTGGTAGCAAATCTTTTCATTTTACGAGTTCGGTTCCAGGCGTTCGATATTTCACGAACTTTCTTTTTGTAATTATCTCCCTTGTATTCAAACTCGCACTAAGCTAATCCTTGTGTTACTGGTGTAAACTGTTTTGATCTATATTGTATTAACACGAGCAGAGGGGCATATCCAATAGCCCCTATATTCTAAGTAGGAACCCAATCAAAATCTCCACACTGATATAAAATATCGTCAGGGACCATCCAAAAGGCTTTCCACTCGACGTCTTCGTCTCAAAAATTTTGGAGAATCATTATCCATTTCTCCTCCGTGATATCATCCCGTCTCAAGCATAGCCACTAACACTTTTAGTGGAAAAGATTCGATATGAGATATTTTTCACTTTCTAAAAATGGTTGTAGAACCACGTTAGTAAGAGTTGTGCGCATTTGATGAATCTCCTTTCACCATCTCTTCGGCAAGCATTCAAGGATCTAAAAGTTTCCACCAAATTACGGGAACATGTGTGACCTTTTTATCAAGACGGTGAAATAAATCAGAGACTGCCTCATCTATATGCCCTAAAGCCTTAGGAAAGATAACCAATCCGTAAATGCTTAACATGAAGATATCAACCTTTTTCTTCACATCAGGATATGATAGTATCAAATCTCTCAAATTTCTCTAATAAATGTACTTACTATCACCTTTCTGCTTGATTCGGGTTGCAACCCACTGTTCCCTCATTCTCGTGATGTTCATCAACTTTTTTAAGAAATTTGGGACGTTGGTAGCTCTGGAATAAGCCTTGTTAGTTTAAATCTTTAGGCAACAGAGCAAGGTCGTGTACTCTTACACAGTAGGTACCAAATCCACCTTTTCAAAAGTAAAACAACTATAAGCAGGATTCCAATACTGGGCGAGAGCTCAGAATAAGTGCCTGTCCACTTTGATATCGAGTAGATAGGGCAAATCACCATAATTAAAGTTGAATAGTTGCATTATCCTGCCATCCCATTGAGCCCATATTTCTTTTATCTCTTGAAGATTATTTTGGGTTATGTTGATACAAGTAAAATCCCACAATTCTGACACGTACCCCTCTGTAAGACTATCACTCTTCTCTTGTTGCATTGTCTCAGCCCATATCTAGATGGCCGTATTATCCTCTACTTTATCAAGAAACCCTCTTTCTCTGAAAAGTTATCTATTTAGCAACCAAATGTGAATCAACACCTTTTTTTGTGATGAAAATGCCATACAATTACAATAAAAGTAAAACAAAACAAGTCATTACTTCATACACAGTTTAAAGAAAGTGAAGAATAATAAGTAAAGCACCTACTCGGGTAACCACTAGGGTTTGGTACGGTTCTACCTAGGGTAGGCTCTTAGGGCTCACTATATATGGTTCGGTTCTAAAGTAATGGTACCTGAACCAGTAGATTCCTCGATCCTCGCCCATTACAAGCACATACAGACCGGGTTTAGTTCAGGGGAATACATTTCTCTATGGCTATATAGTGATGAAAATCTCATGAAGACATAGGTACGGATGTATCCCGAAAGCGATTCACTATCCTATACGAAGATGAAGACCTCACGAAGGAATAGTTTCTCACTCCCACTTAAAAGGGTAAAATCGACCGATTATGCCATGCAATATGCAGAAATATATCAAAAACTCAACCCAGTAAAGCAATTATAAACCAAAATAATGAAAATCGCAACAAAGATAGATGAAATGCAATGAAAGGATCGTAAATTTACACCAAGTTTTCAGTTTTCGACAAAAAGACAAAAAGTAATCAACTCGTGGCTTGACTCTCTTATTTTGGTATCCCCAGTGGAGTCGCCAAGCTGTTGAAACCATTTTTTTGTAAAAGGGATCGACTTTGATTTTGAAAACGAAAATGAACATGGGAGTCGCCACCAATCCTTTTTGATGAGGTGAGATCAGGTCACCTCGAAAAGTGGTTGTTTTTACTAAATAGTTTGATTTATTAAAACAACAATTTTGGTCCACGAAATTCAGAAAGACGGGTTTGGGAGTCGGTTATGCACGAGGAAGGATGATATGTGATATTCGCGACAGGTTTTAAATATTTATAATGAATCGTTCTTGAAACTAACTATTATCACGATGAAGGCAAATGTACCTATCGAACAGTAGTATAGCTTTAGCAAGACTGGATTGTTTAACCCAAAGGAACTAAAAGTACTAGTAATGACTTTCTTTTTATTATCTAGCCTAAGAATAATGGGGTTGTTTTAACTAACTAATTAACTAAACTAAGAATTCACAGAAAATAGAATTGGGGAATTACTTTTGAAAAAACGATTGAATTAAGACAATACCTAAGGAAAAATCCACCTAGACTTCACTTGTTATTTGACTCTGAACCAGACGATTTATTCATTTGACTTGATCCGTAGAAATCCCTAAGTTATATTATTATCTCTCGAGACTAATAACGTCTAACCACAGGTTGATTAATGAAATCTCTTTCTAATCAACGCCTAGTGTTGCATTAACTTGATCTATGGATCCCTTATTAGGTTTCACCCTAAACCGGTGAAATCTTATCACCCCATCTCTATGCGTGCAATTAACTCCGCTTAATTATGACAATTTTACTCTTAGACAGGGTCTATTTCTCCTCTGAATAAGAGCATTAACTTGAATCAATATCCTGGAATATTAAAACAAGGATTAAGAACACATAATTAAGAACAAGTCAAATATTTGTCATACAATTCAAATAATAATAAGAAGATCCGTCTTAGGTTTCATTCTGTATTTAGGGGTTTTAGTTCATAATTATAAAAGAAAACATCTCAGAAGAATAATGAATACAAAACATAAAGAAAACCCAAAAACTCATGAGGGAAATTGAAGGGAGATCTTTCGTCTTGAAGGTGAATCCGACTTCTAAGATGGATCAATCGGCTTTCCTTGAATAATTCCTTGCCTCCTTCGGTGTTTAAATAGGCTTTAGAATGCTTAAGAACCCTCACAAATGGCCTTTTCTGAATAGGATTATACTTAGGCTCAGCAGGGACACGCCCGTGTGACACGCCCGTGTGCGATATCTTCAGGCCATGGTCAAGGCTGTTAAATAGGCACGGGTGTGTGGTCTACCCGTGTAAATCGTGCTTTGATTCTGCCAAATTAACACGGCCGTGTGGTCCACCCGTGTGAGGAAGTCTAGGCCGTGTTGTTTTCCCATGTTGGCCCGTTTCTCGCTCTTTTTACTTTCCTATGCTCACCTAAGTATAAAACATGAAATTAAAGAATTAGGAGCATCGAATTCACCAAATCTAAGGATAAACCATCCATAAATGCGCTAAGCATGAGATAAAAATATGTATAAATTACGGTTTATCAAATACCCCCACACTTAAGCGTTTGCTTATCCTCAAGCAAAATCCTCAATTCACAATCAAAATAAATTTTTCTCAACTTATAATTCCTATTGATAATATCTCAAACTAATCCATAAGTAATCATACATTGAAAATTCAACTAGAAGAACATCAAAGTTTCAAACATTCCAAGTTGAGCATTTTATCATGAAAACATAGGTGTCCCCCCTCATTTAAGTAATCACCTTTGATCAAAATATAACAAAGTTTAACATTCTCAATAAAGGTTCACTCAAATCACTCAAGGTATTTAAGGACATCAAATTAAGCACTCCTCAGTCAACATTGAAAAGTTATTACCATAGGCTTGCATGAAAATCAAATCTCCACCACTCCGTAAATTGAGATGATACATCAATCAAAAGGTCTTTAGAGGGTTGTAACGTGGCTTTGGTTAGGGGGTGTGGTCACAAGCTGAAAGAAAAGGTTAGAATCGAGATTGAATTGAAGAAATCACCTAACTAGAAAAATAACTAATTATTAGTTGAATACCAGTGAGCTTCTTCTCAGAATATAGAATTAACACTCAAGCTCAAAAATGACGAATTACTACTAATATGTATGTAAGTATTGTTTCATTGTTGTTTTTTTTTAAGAACAAGTCAAATAGCATGGAACTTAATTATTACAACGAAGAATAAAACATAGCTAAGCAATTAATTCAAATCAAATCTAGACAAAGATCGGGATCAAATTAGAGGATTTTAACAATAATGAGTTAAGGGTTAACATTGAGGGTAAATCAATTAATGGTTTGTTAGGCTCAAAGGGGTTCACTAAGGGTTAATTATGAAGGTAGACTTTTGTAGAGTGAGTGGGTTAAACCTAAGTGCCTTTATCATCTCAACATATCAAATCAAATGATGTAGCCTTGACATGCATAATCAAGCAAGTTCTAGAATAACAAATCAATACTGACGCACTCAAAGCAACAATAAAAGTGAGCATGAAAGAAATAGATGCTCTAAAGGCTCAAGATCTCACAAAAAATTATGGCTTTTTTATGTTTAAACCTGTGAATTTCGACTCAAGATAATAAATAAACTTGGGGAAAACAACCTAAAAGTTTTAAATTCTCAAAAATTAACTTATCATACTTGAACTCTAATGTCTTAAAGTTTAAACAATCAATTCCTGAATGCCTATGTTTTAATTCAAGACATATCAATAAAAATCATAAATTAATTAAAATTCATTCTAATAGTGATATGAGTGATTCACGTGAGAATAAGACAAAATTTAGGAATTTCTGATGATGATATAAAAAACCCCCCCATACTTAAGATGTACATTGCCCTCAATGTACAAGGATAATTATACTAAAAAATGTAAATATAAGATCATAAGATGGGGAGAGAAGTGAAACTTCCTGAGTTATGAATGGACTCTTCGGATTAGCGAGAGTGAGAGTTCAAAAGAAAGCTGGAGGGAAGGCATGATTCTGAGGGATAAAAGGAGAAGACACCACTTGTGAAAGAGAATTAAGGAGATAATCTGATAATAATCGTAAAGATAAGCCGAGTTTAAAAACAAATGAGTTTTCAAAAGAAATAAAATTAAAAATAAAATAAAATAAATAAAATAAAATAAAAAATAAAAAAGATAATCTAATTTGAAAAAAGCGGCACGGCTGTATCACACGCCCGTATGGTTCGTGACCAGCCCGTGTTTGTCGCAATTTTTAAATTTAGCCACGTCTGACATTCGGCCCACGCCCGTGTTCCTTGGGTGTGTGGGTGCACATGGCCATGTTGAACGGCCATGTCTTGCTTCGTTCGCTTCTCCCACGCTCGTGTATATAGGTCCACGCCAGTGTTAAATTCTCAGTTTCAACCACGGTTTCAAGGCACGGGCGTGTCTCACACCCGTGTTGTTTTGACAGTTTCGTCCACGGCCATGTCGCATGGCCATCGCAACTTATCAGATCCCGTGTTGGGGAAAAATTTACCCTATTTTCATACAGCCGTATCACACATTCGTGTCTCCTCCTGTGGTGTGAGCACGGCCTAAGGCACGCCCGTGTGCCTAGCCGTGTGGATGGAAAAACTTTGTGTTCCAAGACTCAATTAGTAGGTTAGATGTGAAAAACTAGGATTTAAAGAAATCAATACTGTTAGTGCTCGGGTTACCTCCCGAGAAGTGCTTATTTATAATTTAAGCTCAACTTACCTCTCTGGTGTGTGATCATGGTGGCTCAAGGAGTTTACATTCCTCATCCCTGCTATCAACTTTATCAATATAAGGTTTAAGACGAGTATTTTTTACCTTAAAAGTGTTGAATTTGGGATGAATTACCTCGACTATACCATATGGGAAAATACTGAGTACCGTGAGAGGAATTTCTTCATTAGGTTCATAAGTGGTAATGCGAGGATCTGCTGCATCTAGTAGTACTTTGTCTCCAACCTTAAGTTGATTTGGTAAAGTATTGAGCTCATACTGGTTCGGTTTCGATTTATCGTGTGTCTTCAATTTATGTGTCTGCCATTCATTTAGTTCCTCGATTTGTAGCCTTCATTCTTCACAGATAAGTCCTTTACTGTTACTTGAACATGGCTCATGTAGGTTCTTCAAACTTATTTCCTGCAAAGTAAGCTGCACCACATGGTCAGTTTTAGTAGAATAATTTATACGACCACCTTCAATCTTTGATGTGTTATTCGTATTACGAGCTTGAAGGGTGATTGTTTCGTCTCCCACACAAAGTGTAAGTTCACCTGTGCCAACATCAATAATTGTTTTAACGGTTGCTAAAAATGGCCTCCCTAAAATTAAAGGAACGTTACTATCCTCCTCTATGTCTAGAACAACGAAATCAACTGGGAATATAAATTTGTCAATTTTAACGAGTACATCTTCAATAATCCCTTTAGGAAATCTGATTATTTTATCGGTTAATTGAATACTCATCCTAATTTTTTTGGGTTTTCCAAGACCTAGTTGCTTAAACATTTTGTAAGGTATAACATTGATACTAGCCCTTAAATCAGCCAAAGCATTATTAACATCTAAGCTACCAATTAGACAGGGAATCGTAAAACTCCCTAGATCTTTTAATTTGTTAGCCAGCTTATTCTGTAGTATGGCTGAGCAAACCGCATTTAGCTCTACATGCGACTCCTCATCCAACTTCCGCTTATTTGTTAAAAAGTTTCTTTAGGAATTTGACTACTTTTGGCATCTGCGAAAGAGCTTCAATAAACGGTAAGTTAGTATGTAACTTCTTTAATAATTTAAGGAATTTACCGAATTGTTTGTCTGTGCGGTCTTTCCTTGTCGCTTTGGGGTATGGCACACGAGGTTTGTACTCTTTACTTACCAGTTTCTGGCTATTGTGGTCCACCTCACCTTTTCCTTTATGTACCACAGTTTCTTGCCTCGGTTCTGGCTCAGGTGCAACTAACCCTTCCTCATCTTGAATGGTAATTGCATTGAGTTGCTCATTTGGGTTAGATTCAGTGTTACTCGAAAGGCTACCTTGTGGTCGTTCAGATATCAATTTAGCGAGCTGACCTATCTGAGTTTTGAGCCCTTAGATCGACGCTTGTTGATTTTTAAGTGTTGTCTCTGTATTCTGAAAATGAGTTTCTAACACTGAGATGAATTTTGTTAGCATCTCCTTAAGGTTCGACTTTTTCTCTTGTTGGTAGGGTGGTTGTTGGAAGCCTGGAGGTGGTGGTCTCTGATTCCCTTGGCCTCCCCATAAGAAATTTGGGTGGTTCCTCCAACCTGCATTGTAAGTATTACTATAAGGATTATTTTGATATCGAGGATTACTATCCATGTAATTTAACTGCTCGTTCTCTATGTTGTGGCCATAAGGTGGGTATTCTGAACTGCTCGATCCACCTCCACTTGCTTCGCACTGTATTACTGGATGAACCTAGGAAGAACCAAGAAAGCCGTCAATTTTCTATTCAAAAGTTCTGTGACAGCCCAAAATTGACCCTAGTCGGGATGTGGTTTCGGGACCACAAAACCGAGGCATAAAAATAATTTATAATT